>NC_134458.1:172383145-172683145 GCF_047948215.1 Lycorma delicatula
TCTCATTTCATAGAAAAACACTTACAGTTTGTCACCCAACATTCACCTAGGTTCGATATGGCTTCCATTAGTAATGTGACATACATCCCTTCTGAAGTCATTTCATTCCAGACTGTAGCCAGCAAGTTGGGTGTTAATTCGAAGTCTTGACTCAAAAAGATCAGAAGGCAAAGGTGATACATGAACCCGATCTTTAATGAAACTCCACAAGAAAAAATGTGGCTGGGTCAAATGTGGAGAGCGAGGTGACCATGCAATTGGACCTTCACGACCGATCCACTGACCTGGAACTCGAGGTATAAGAGGAAACCTCGGGATTTCTAGGAGGTAGTGAAGTGATGTCCCATCTTACTGATAGTAATGCCGTCCATCTTAGTCATCATCGTCTAGCTGAGGAATTAGAAAATTTTGAAGTATGTTCAGATAAACGATACCATTTACATCTTTCTCTTGAAAGAAAACGGGCCGTACAGTCTTTGTTTGCTTAGGGCACAAAAACACTGACCTTAGGACTATCACAAATGTGCTGCAAAGTTTCATAAGGGTTTTCGCTACCCATATTCGGCAGGTATGAGGTTTCACCTTGATACTGATGTGAAACGTTGATTCATCACTAAACATTACATTGTCTAAAAATGTGTCGTAGATGGATAAAATTGTTTTCAGTTCTATCCATCACTTCCACACAAAACTGCAGCCGAGTAACTTTGTTGCCATCTGTAATGCATTGAACCACGGTGAATTTGTTTGGCTTCAAGTATAATCGTTTGCATAATACGTGCCAAACAGTCGTTTCTGGAATATCAGGCTCGCGCGACGCAAGTCGAGCTGATTTCTTCGGACAATGTACAAAGCTTTCTCTGAGTTGTTCCACAGTAGTTTCAAGGACGCGTGTTCGATCCTGGTGATTTTGTATGTTTAACAGAACAACCTGTCCCAGCGAAGGTTTAATGCCAACAGTAAATTGTATGCTTATTAGGAAGCTCCCTACCGTACTCTCTACGGTGTATATATATATATATATATATTACACAGTTTAATTATTACCTCTCAAAAATCGTCAGGTTTATATGCCGGACTCTGTAATTATATATATATGGTTATATCTTTTACTCTTGCTATCTTAAAATAGCAAGTGTAAATACTTGTTATTTTATTCACTCGAAACATAGTACTTGAAAGAATTCGAGTAGAACCAACCAAATTTGATTCAAATTTCCTCTTTGTTCGCTGTTCACAATAAGCACAACGAACAGGTTCTCGCACATAACTACAGACAGAACATGTCACGCTTTTATCGGAAACAGAATACATTTGCTCTTTGCTAGTTCGCAGTGATTACTATCCAGTATCCCTTCGGACGTTATCACACGACTTACAAGCTGCTCCTGGGGAATAGTTGTACATCCCCAGATCTAGGGCTTGTTCTGATTTCGAACTTTGTGCTCTATTCTAAAAAAATGTTTCCCATCTTGAAAAACAGGTTTTTTTTGTTGTTTCTCAATTTTCTCTTTTTTATTTGTCTCTTTACATTCTTCTTTCTCTCACACTCTCTCTCCTTTCTTTTTGTTCTCGTGCTTTACATTTCTAGAAACTTCTCTATTCGACTTGAAAGATATGTTAACTCAAGATTACGCCTGTCGTGAGGCTGTTTCATGTAACGTTTTGTGCTGCTCCTTATTATTATTAGTTTTTATGTTTGAATACGTAATCGATTCTGGTTGATAGTCATTAATATCTGTTCTTTTAATGTTTTTGTTGGTTTATTCGTTGTAACTTTTTTATTACAGTAGGGGTACCTGGTGATTCAGGAGAAAAGGGAAATAATTTGGGAACTGATTCTAGAACTTGAAATAAGGAAAAAAGTTCACACTAACATATGTCCGAAAAAGTTCTGTTTTCAATCAACTTCACTGTAGATCTCTTGATACAACTTAACACCACCAGCGACGACAAAAAAATTAGAAGCAAGTTCATCAGAAATATCATTTATAACATAGTGAAAAATAAACCAAAATTCAATGAGACACTCCAGATGTAGCATAAAACTCTGAAGAGTGAATTCCAAACTCCATCAAAAGTTTCCTCCCTTTTAAGAGATGGATTTCATACCACAAGCGCACAAGTATAGTTCTTTAGTTTAGAATGCATTCTAACTAACAATGAGGCTTAGTTGAAGTAAAACTAGTTGGTATTTACTTGGTGTCATTGTGCAAATGCCGATTAAATGTAGTTCATGTACAGCAGATTGTGTGAGCAGTGAACAGTTCTGCTCAGCGATTATGTATTGTTTTCAAAGTGTAAGTTTACGTAACCAAAAATCACAGATTTTTCCTAACGTAGGCTGCGTAACAAAAGGCCTGTAGTTAACGACTTGGAGACGCTTAAAAGGTTAAGAGAATTCGCAGCAAGTATGAGAACTGTATAAAGAGTGATTCAGGAGAAAATGAAAATGATTTGGGAATTGATTCTAGAGCTTGAAATAAGAGAAAAACGTTCATACACATATATGTCCGAAAAAGCTTTGTTATCGAGTTACGGCTAGCAAAAAATTTCGCCCTGATTTCAGTTCCACCGATGAAATGAGGTCATACTGAAATTTTTAAGGCGCTGTATAAGGAGGGGAAAACTTGTTTCTTATGTTTCTTAACCTGAAAAGTCGAATAAAATAGATTCTGTAGTTTTCATGATATCCAAAATTTCTACACGATTCAACATTTTGCAAATTACGGTATGGAGGACATTACATGCTCACGAACTGCTCAAGTCATGTTTAGAAAGTCCAACACCTCCAGTTTGGTGACAATACCAGATCACTGCAGTTTTGTCAACTGGTTAACAGTTATTACCACTTAATTCCGTTCATACTATTTTCGGACGAAGCTACTTTTAAACAACACACGGAATTGACATTGGTAGTCTGTAGAAAACTCAGATGCTGTAGTTGAATAAAATTTTCAGCAACGATTTTTGGTGAACGTTTGGTGTGGTATGATGGACAACCAATTAATAGGCCCTTTCATACTAGAACAACGTGAAAGGGAGAAATTATCTACAAATTTTAACCCATGAATTTGTTGCATTGCTTGAAAATTTCTCATTGGTGAAACGAATTAAAATGTACTTTCTCCTTGTGCAAGAAGCACATGTTGGTGCTCCTTGATGGAGAACCAACATGTGAATGAAGTAAGGTGTTTCTTAGATGAAAAATTTATTTATAATTGAATAGGACGTAGAGGGCCGGTAAATTGGCCGCCTAGATCACCAGACCTTACTCCCTTAGATTACAATTTATGGGGATGGATGAAATCCAAAGTATAAAAGTAAAACGTAGGCAGTATTATGAACTGATTGCTCGCATTTTTAATACTGCTGCCCTTATGAAGGAACTCGAAGATATCATTAGGTTGGTGACAGAAAATGCAAGAAAACTAGTTAAAAGTATATAGATTTCAGTGGTGGAATTTTCGAAAAATTATTGTAAATTAATTCAGTGTAAACCATATCAGTATTTAAAAATTTTTCAAACGTCTAAATTGTAATAAAAGCAGCTGATTTAATTTTTACAAATTCATAACTTTTTCTATTAAGTTTTTTATTTTTGTTTTTAAAAAAAGTTGAGTTTTTTTGTTTGTTTTTTTGTAGACTTTATTATATAAATTTTCTCAGAATTTAATTCTCTTCAAGTTTGGATAATAAAATTTACGCATTTTAGTCATTTAACAAAGTTATTGTACTAAAAGAACGTGTTTTTCGTAACGGAATTTTTTTACGTTGGATATCATAAAAACTACGGGAGATGAAGTTCTGGAACCTGTTTTATTCGTTTTTTCCGGCCGAAAAACATAAGAAACCATCAAGTTTATCCCTAGTTATACAACGCCCTTAAAGTATCAGTATGACCTCGTTTCACTGGGGGAACTGAAATCAGGGCGAAGTTTTTCGCTAGTCGTAACTGTATAACAAAGCTTTTTCGGACATATATGTGTATGAACGTTTTTCTCTTATTTCAAGCTCTAGAATCAATTCCCAAATCATTTTCATTTTCTCCTGAATCACTCTTTATACAGTTCTCATACTTGCTGCGAATTCTCTTAACCTTTTAAGCGTCTCCAAGTCGTTAACTACAGGCCTTTTGTTACGCAGCCTACGTTAGGAAAAATCTGTGATTTTTGGTTACGTAAACTTACACTTTGAAAACAATACATAATCGCTGAGCAGAACTGTTCACTGCTCACACAATCTGCTGTACATGAACTTCATTTAATCGGCATTTGCACAATGACACCAAGTAAATACCAACTAGTTTTACTTCAACTAAGCCTCATTGTTAGTTAGAATGCATTCTAAACTAAAGAACTATACTTGTGCCCTTGTGGTATGAAATCCATCTCTTAAAAGGGAGGAAACTTTTGATGGAGTTTGGAATTCACTCTTCAGAGTTTTATGCTACATCTGGAGTGTCTCATTGAATTTTGGTTTATTTTTCATTATGTTATAAATGACATTTCTGATGAACTTGCTTCTAATTTTTTTGTCGTCGCTGGTGGGGTTAAGTTGTATCAAGAGATCTACAATGAAGTTGATTGCTTTTCTTTGCACTTTTGACTCGATGTACTCAAGTCCAAGTGCTCTGTCATGTTTTTCAGCAGATTAAAATGCCCAATAAATTTGAATTCTTTATGCATAAATCTTCTTTCCATAAAATACTTTTGAGCAATACTATTTTTAATATATCCCTCGTTCATTAGGTCTCGAATACTATGCTGGTTGAAGCCCCTAATTGTATTGCTCACTTCATGTCCATGCACTTCAAGAGTCAAGTTCATGCTTTGTCAGTTGATTGGAGTCGAAAGAAGCTACTCATCCCGATACTGCTTTTCAACAGCCTTTCTAAGCTTGCTGATGGAAAAAGACTATCGGGTTTGCTGATGTGCTTATTCAAGCTCGTTTATGGATAGTTTAATAAT
Organism: Lycorma delicatula; assembly: GCF_047948215.1. Taxonomy (NCBI): domain Eukaryota; kingdom Metazoa; phylum Arthropoda; class Insecta; order Hemiptera; family Fulgoridae; genus Lycorma; species Lycorma delicatula. Next base: position 172,388,116 of record NC_134458.1, read on the forward strand.
TCTCCTCAGCTATTCTTCGAGCTGATTAATTTCAATCTTCAAAGCAAACAGTCTCAGACCGCATGTTTTCCTCTTAGTTCGTTTTAGTGAAAATACTGCACATATACGCAAATTAAGTGCTTCATCAATGAACTTTGCTCCTCACCTGACCTGATTTATATCTAAAGAGTTCAAATCGATCTATGAATCACTTTGAGAGAGTCAGTAGTATAAATCAATAAGAGTGTAAATAGTATAAATCGAAGAGTCAATAGTATAATTGAGAGTTATTCGGTTTTTAAGTTTTATTTATTGATTTTTAGTTATGATATTTTTCGGTTTTAGTTATTAATGAAATTTTTATCATACATTTTTTTTTGATCGTGTTGAACAATTTACTAAACACCGATTTATTTCGTTACCGAATTAGATAAGAACTAAATGTAAAATGAGTATAATTTTGTTTTGCTTTTAAGAGGATAGTGATTTAAGTTATTATTTTAATTTTAAATTATGATAATCATTATATATAAACTGTTGAATTGTCTTGCTGTATATAAATAAATGGTGCGATAAATCGGCTAATGATGTGCTTATGCTCTGGAGTCTTGAAAAACATTTTCGATCACGCATTAATTTAAGTTTTATCACCATGGGGAAAATTTATTATTTCGTTGCCCTCTCTCTTTTTCTGTTTAGCCTCCAAAACCACAGTAAGATATTACTTCAGAGAATGATATGTATGAATGTAAATAAAGTGTCTAGTCTTGTACAGTATCAGGTCGACCGTTCCTGAGATATGTGGTTAATTGAATCCCAACCACCAAAGAACACCGGTATCCACAATCTGGCACTCAAATCCGTATAAAATTAACTGCCTTTTCTACGATTTGAACGTTAGAACACTTGATGTTCGAAATCAGCTGATTTGCGTTGTCGAGTTCACCACTAGACTAGTAGAGTTACTTTACTTTCATCATGACTAGACCAATCCGATGGGTACTTGTTTTGTTGACCGATTAATTTTATTACATGTTTCTATGTAGTGTGCGGTAGTCGACATTTTGCTTGAAGGGGTATTTTATAGAATTAAGAGTAAATGTATACAGTGCTTGAAAAATACATTTATGTTTTACAGTGGCTGTAGTAATTTAATGATATACATTTTTTGTAAGTTTTATGGTTATATTAATATTTACTGATTATTTGGGGCAGATGGACTGCATTTTCAAATAAGGATTTCGAACTTATATTTCTTTCTAACTAGAACTTTCTAACCTATACGTTAGGTTATATCTTCGTTATGTTTAGTGGTTATCAGTACTATGATAATCTTAGTAAAATTATGTTTAATCTTTTAACTTTTACATGTGTTCTTAATGGAAGTTAATTTGTGAAAATTTGAAGTGGTACAATGGAGAAAGGTGAGTACTTCAGATATTTACATTTAGATAATTCTAAAATATAGATATTTAGTGAAGAGATGATTTTTAATTCTGTATAAGAAACAATATTGTAATAATGAATTAGATGGGATGATGATATTTTGAGGGGCTGATCATAGGTACAATCCCCAAAAAATTATTTTGTTAAAAGATTATCTAATGAGTTACTGAATATGGAGTCGGATCCCATAAATGAATCGAAGAAATCAGATTCATAAGCAACTGACTCATCGTGGTATGTAATTTTTATTATTTCAAGAAAAATAAAATGAATCTTCATTTAATTATAGGAAAAGAAGACGTGACTGACACAAACACAAATATTTAACAGTATTTTAGAGAAAGAAATCTTGGAATATAATAAAGAAATTAAATTCACTGGTAGTTTGTTTACTGTGCTCTCAGATAAATACGCTAAAGTAAACTGCCAATTTTAAGAACAATGAAAGAAATTAATTTTGTACTGTATATCAGTTTATGAATAATTTTTGTTATAATGTGTATTATTAGACAACAAAGTAATGCTGTCACTTATTCTATTGCAAAGTTAAGGTGATATACCAGGCTACAATAGAGATGTAAATTATATCATGCCCTGTATACTGATAAACTGAGTTTATGTTTACAGTTTGATGAACTTATAGACGGGGTTAATCTGATGAACAGCTTCTTATTCAAAGGAAAAGCTAAAACCAGCACTTTTATTTGCTTTATGGTATTATCTGCAATAAATTCTTATTTTTTTATTTAAGCACAATTGAGGAAAAGACAGTAATTTAGTAATTAGTAGAAAAAGTACATTGAATGGGCAGGTACAAAAAAAAAATAAAAGTGCATCATGAACAATAGATTTGTTGGGAAGAAGAAATCTTCCACTTAAGATATTAAGTATGACTAGTCTCCTCTAACCTAATTGGTCTCATTGGTAAGTTGTGAATGAAAATATGTGGTTACAGAACACTAAAATCTCTAAATTTTAATACAGTAGGTTTGCTAATTGTGGCATTTTATGTTAATAATAATTCCTTTGATTATGTTCTATAATAACCAATAAATAGCTCTCCCAAGAATCTTGCCTAGTACAATACCAATTTTATTAGTAGCTCTTATGAAAAAGTAAAAGAGAGAAAAGCCTGTCAATTTTTGTCATTTTTGAGTAGTGCATATAAAATCATTTCCAAAATAATCCAGCTGCAGATAGAGCCATACTCAGGATTAATAGTAGTGGACCATCAGGCTGGTATTGCCAAAGATCACTGTACAACAGATCAGATTTTCAAATTCAGAGAAACAATTAGCAATTACTAGGAGTATAACAAAGAACTCCACAGGTGACTACCGAAGACAAAGAGCATCTGTCTCTGTGACTGATGAGAAAAACTAAAAGAAAGTAAAACAACTCCTTTGGTGCTTTTAAAAACATACTAAAATGTGTTAGGAGACATGTGTGTCATATTCAACAGTCCATGAAGCCCATAGTTGTCAACATTATATTGTTCAGCTACACACTACACGTGCAACCCCCAAAGCTCTTATAAAGTTGAAATTTGTATCTACTCCACACTACATACCCATCACATTTTGCACCCTGCAATTTTCATTTCTTTCTGTAATTGCAGAGGGATATTATGGGTATTCATTTCACTATGGATGATGAACTGAAGGGAGCAGTGAGGTCATGAATCAAGGAAAAACTACCAGCATTTTTTATTGACAGAGTGAAAAAACTAGTTCATATATCGGGAGAAATGTGTAGCAGTAAATGGTGATTATGTGGAAAAATAAATGTTTTGTAGCAAATAAATTATACTTTTACACCACATTTGTTTTATTTGACTATTTATATTTTTTCAAGATATGAGCGACTGTGCATTGCATTTCAGGCTACCTTTCATGATTAAAAGCAGAAAAAAAATAATTGTAATTTTATCATTAACTATTTAAAAATTTAAATTGTAATAAGGTATTCTAAATTTTATGAAACACTTTACTCATTAGACAGTTAATTGAACCACTTTTGTATTATTACATAATTATGTATCTTTTGATGCTACTACAACCAAGTTATTTAACATATTTCCCCTTGATCCATCCAGGCAAATGCTGAGCCAGTTATCTTATTTTTATATATGAAAGGTAGTATATTTACCATTATTAATTTTTTTATTTTTATTATAGTTCAGTCGAAATAAAATAACCTCTGTTATTCATTTATAAAAATTTAAAACCAATGGTTAAAAACAGAATAATAATATATATCCTTAAAAGAAACTTTAATATTTTAAATTATGAAAAAAAATGTTATACAAAAAACTTCAAGCATAGTTACTTTTTAAAACAAAATTTGCTTAATGAAATAGTCAGTTAATTATTTATTAGAAATTGTTTATCATGGTAGCATATTTATATAGAAAACCTTTTTTCTAAATTTATAAAATATTAAAACCAGATCATGATATATTATTTTATTAAAGATGTATTGTTTATATAGTAATTTTCTACAATTAAGTCAAAAAAAAGAGAAAATTTTTCTGTAAATTAAATTAATAAATTAAAATATTTAAATTAAAAAAAAGGTTAAAAAAAGGAGATTAAGTCTGATTTAAACCAATGTGCCTTCCCCTTGTATGATCCAAATATTTCATTAATTACAATTTTATTTGGCTGTAACTCTGTAACTGATGAAAATAAGTACTTACTATATATCATTGAAAAGCTCTCAATGAGGGCTTAGTACTGCAGTTAAGAAAAAGTCCAAAATCCAAATATTTTGGATTTTTGGCTTTTTTTGGGCACTTTTGGTCCAGTTGATTGCAATCAAAAGGGGAGGTGCACAACTAGAAGTTACAACAGTCCTAAATCCAATATTTCAACATCCTATGTCTAATCATTTTTGAGTTACATTCATATGTACGTACAGATGTCAGACCAAAACTAGTCAAAATGGATTCTGGGATGATTAAAATGGATATTTCCATTGAAAGCTGAAAATAAAAATTTTGATCTTTTGAAAAAATCAAATTTCAATTTTTTTACTTCCTTCACTTCATACAAGGGTAAAAAATTGAAATTTGGTGTTGTAGTCATATAAAAAATTTATGATTATTAAAATTAATTCTTTATTTACTAAAGAAAATAACCTTACTAATTTCCATATTTTATTAGAAAGGTTATTTAGTTAATTTGTAGTAGGTAAGAATAGGTTCTTTTGTGAAGAGATAAAAATACATTTTTGAACAATTTGCTAACTGATATAAAATTGAAATTATGAACTTAAGAAATAAAATTTCTGCCAAATATTTTAATAAATTAAAATGAAGAAGATAAAAAAAATTACATATTAATTTTTACAGTAAAGATGCATCTAAAATAAAAGATTTATTTAAAAAAATAAATTAATATTTAAAAAAAGATTAGTTTTTATAAAAAACATTCTACATATTGGCAACAAAGTTCCTTTCCATGATATAACATATGTATATGTAACACTGTGTATGCAGATAGTTTGTTGATCAGCTGCTTTTGTTTATTCAGATAAGTACCCGATTTGTTAGAAGTTGATGTTATTTAAATGTATTCAGTGAGAATTTCTATTTGTGCAATCTTAAGTTAAAAATGGCAGACAAAAGCAAGTATTAAATGAAGAAAGTGGTAGTGTTTGAGTACATGAACACAAATGCCCTTTTAAAAACATCTGATCACAAATTTGCAAATACAAATAAAAAGTATGAAAATATAAGAAAGATTAGTTCAACATTTTTTTAAGGGAGCTGCATCAGTTATAATAACTGAAAGTGGAAGAAATATCTTCCACTGAGTCAGTCCATGATTTGAATAGATCTGGGTGTCGTTCCAGTTTATTGAATAGCACTGATATTCTTGAGAAATCCTGTTTACAATCTCTTAAGTTGCTCAGGAAAAAGTCTTTAGAGCTAAATATTCCCTGAGCTTTCTTACCAGGGATTAGCTAAGGAAACTTGTGGCAATGATTTAAGGCATTTTTCCGATGTTCAATCATGGAAACAAAATATCTTCTTCAACCAGAGTGTCTTTTAGCTTAGTAATATATCTCTGAACAAAAATTTTTGCTTTAAAAAATTCCCATTTTTATGAGGAAATCGCAGTCTATTCACCACATGTAATTGTTTTGGTTGCGATGTCTGAAAAGTATCTGACAGGATCATGTATTTTTGAAGGAAATATGAATAGCATTTCATACAGTTTAACATGTTGAAAAAAATTTTATACTCCAGCTTCACTAGCCTAGAAGCCTAGATTAACAACCTGTGATAACTGTTGGGGCATAACCAAAGAAAAGATTTTCCTTTTGCGACCAAGTTATGTTGATGAGCTGCCTGAGACTGATTTTCCGACTTTTGATCTTTCAGTTGGAAAGAGCATGTCTAAATACTGCGTATGGCAACGGTTAAAACTGTGGGTAAACAAACTGAGGAGCACATACTAATGTAATTTAAAGTTTGTGTAAAAATATTGCATCAACTAATGACAAAGAATTCATGTTTGTTTCTTTATATAGAAAAGGACTTTGTGACCACAATGTACATAAATATAACAATTCAAGTTTATATATTATAGATTGTTAAGATAAAAATACAGGATAAAAAATAAATCGTAAAAAAGGCAAACATAAACAAGATATTAACTAAAAAAGACTGGGGAAAGTAAAAAAAATAAACTTCAACAAACTGTATCTATATGATATATAGATTCATATTTTTATCATATTAATGATATTAGATTAATTATTATATAATGTATAATAAGAGATATCAATATCATTTAGTATTAATTATGGACCTATTTCGGTAAGCAAGTACAACTTTTTTTCCAAAAATAACAATAAAAATACACACTTTTACATTTATATAACAATAACCAAATAAAATTTTTTTTTTTTTAATAATTATATTTATTACTGAAAATAAAAAAATAGCCAAATAACCCAATAACTTCTTTTTAATAATGATTGTTTTATTTATTACAGGAAATAAAAAAATATAGAAGACTAATCCAAGATTGATTGTTAAGATGGAAAATTTTACATTAATTAAGTTCATTGATACCAATAAAAAGGCTACTGAAGTTTTACAGAAAAATAAAATTATACAATCCGGATGAGTTTGAAAAAAACAATTGAATGAAATTAGTTATTGAAAAAGGACAAAGTGGTCGAGAAAGGTGGTGTAATAAATGAACATATAGAGAAAAAGATTCTATTACAAAAGATGTGAGACTAGAAAAAAAGATGTTTTTTTCCATAAAAAAGATGTGACTGGAAAACAATAAATTACCTTATAAAACAATTATTTTGTTTATTTATTGTTGGACTATACAACTACTGTATGTTGTAAAAAAGAATTGAACATGCAGTATGAAAACTATTACAAAAAGGAAAAATTATTTATGAGAAATATGTGCCTTTAAATTATTACAAAATAAGACAAAAATAGTTACAGACTTGGAACTGTTACAGAAATTGAGTCCCTGTTTTCTAAAAGAAAATATAGAAGAGGATGAATGTTACCACAAGAGTGGGTTTTTGAGGAATTTGCTGTGAAACAAAAAACTGTTTAGTGTATGCTATTCCTGGTAGAACAAGGGAGACGGTAATTTTTACAGTTGTAGCATGTGTTGAACCAGGTACTAAAATCATATCAGATTTATGGAAAGCCTGTAATAGTATAGAAGATTAAAAGGTATGAATTGTAAACATGATATAGTGAATCAAATCAAAAACTTTGTTGATCCAAAAACAGTTGCACATACACAAAGTATTTAAAGTTTATGGTTTTAAGGTAAAAATTTCAATAAGAAGGAATGTGGCACTAGATGCAAATTGTTGGATTCGTATTTATGTTAATTTTTGTGGCAAGAAAATAATAAAGATAAATTTGTTTAATTTAGATTTAGCTTTAGATGTTAATGAAGATATATGAATAAGCATTGTGTTTATTTATTGTTTATTTCTAATAAATATATTGATTATTGAAAAAAAAAGCGTTTTTATTATATATCTTAAAAAAAGGTTATTGGGTTATTTTAATAAAAAGTATGTTATGAGGTTAATTTAGTTATTAAAAAACAAAAAATATATCGGGTTATTTTTAAAAAAAATGAAGTGGTACCTGCTTACTGAAAAAGGACCACCTTACATTTTATACTTATGTAAAATCATTGTGATGGGCGTGAGAAAATTTTTTGTTACATAGATAAGTTTTTAAAAATATATTTTTTAACAATAACATACTAAAATGGTGTATTAAGCAGCAAAATACATTTGGTTGATGATAAAGAGTAGGTATTAACATTGCTTTCTTTTATTATTTAATGGAAGTTATTTAAAATGTATAATAAATATTAACATTATTTTATAAATATTTTATTATAAGTACATAATTAAACATTATTTATTCATATCAGGAATGGATAAGTATGGTACTTCTATCCAATAAAAAAGATGAATTCATCCACCAGTTAGCTAGATTTTTTACAGGAAAATCATGGTAAATTCTTAGTTTAGAACAATTTTGTCTTAAATACATCTTTATTTATAAAATATATATTTTTTTTGGAGATGATAGGCATCAACTACTTTGGTCATTTTGCCTAGTATGTAAGTATTAAAATTGGTTGAAATCATTTTAATATATACAAATAAAATAAATATACTAAGTTACTAAACTTTCCTAAATGTTTTAAGAAAATAATTTACAATGGATTGAAAATTATTTGAACCTTTATTATGTAAAACACTGAATATTATTTCTGTAAAAAACATTTAATTTTATTTTAAATAAGTTTGTAGGATGATCTTTTGAGTGATTTGATAATTTTTTTTAAATGTTACCAGAAGCATAATATGTTCTTTCATATTTACAAAAGTATTGTGCCAAGTTATATGCAAATAGTTCTGTTTGTCTTGTTTGATAGAGATGGATATTGTTATTTTTAGGAGTAAGTGACTGTTGCTGTAATATATGTTGTGCCCTTGTAAGATTAAAGGACTGGATTTTTTCCGTATTCATGAAAGGATTTGTGCTGCTACCAAATTGAGAATAGAACAGATTGCGTGGAATCAGGCCATCATACATACATGTTAAAAAATCTATACTCAACAAAAGCAGCTGAATGTGTGTCAAGTGTAGTTGAATGTGGCAATGTAAGACATCCACTGAGTATTAGTTATTGTTAAAGTGATATGTATATCTATTGTTTAAACAATTTGTTCCTAAGGCAATAAATATCTACCATTACATTGATTTTTGAAAATGTAAATTACATTATTAGATTTATAGAAAAATATTGTTTGTACTGAGTCATGATGAACTGAATTTGTTTAAAATGTAATTAATTTTTTAATTCAGTTTTGTTAGGTTTTATTTATTTTATTTAGTACTTATGTTTTCTTATATTTTCACAATCATTTGTATTTTACCCATATATTCCATCACTTTTTATTTTCCCACTTTCTTCCACTAATTTCCTGTGATTCTCAAAATTTATAATAAAAATTCTTTTGTGGTAAAAGTATTTCATTTTTTAATAATTTGCTGAGAAAATATTTTAACAACTTACATGAATCGGTTGGTTAGGTTATAATTATCAATGTTGTTAAATTTACATTTAAATCAAGAAATTGTGGATGTAATTACAAAAGGTAATTATAATTATAGATATGATTACATAGCATAATTATAGTTATAGTTGTAATTACATAGCTAATTTTGATTTATTTATAAATATTTAATTGATGGAAATAATTTTTCACTGTTAATTTAGTTATAAAATCCATGAGTTTTAATTTTAAATATGGATTATCTTCTCAATTGGTGTAGAGGTTAGCATCATTGTTAGTATTTTGTAGGATCAATTACTAATAAGTGCGTGTTAGTATTTAATTTCATTCATTTTATCTTCCTCTTTAAATTATGTGAAAAAATTATAGATGTATAATGATTGACCCCATGGCCACAGAGCTTGCTTCCCTTGTTATTCCCAATTTGCAGTTGCATTTGGTGCTCTGGACACCTGCAGAGCTTATTTTGGTTGCCATTCCAGTCTACCTAGAGGGCGCACACCCCTTGATCCCCGCACTGTATGTTATCCTCATTGTTGTGGGAATAATACTGATAAGTAATAATTATAGTATTACAGGCTCTATAGAAACCTGAAAAGGAACCTAAATTACAAAAGGTAGAATAATGATAACTAAAGTACACACATATTTGACAACAAAAAATTCATAACTTATTTCTTTGCCATGGTGACAGAAATATAATAATGAAGTAAAAGGATTAATCTATTTTTTCCTTAATGAATATCTTCAATTCACAACTTAATCCTTCTTGGGGGAAAGTAAATAATGAATTTTTAAAAATATCTTCAAGGGAACTTATACCTTCAAGGAAGTTTATATTTCAGTCAACATTCAAATTTGTGCCATAGGAGACATTTAAAAAAAAAAAAAAAAAAAAAATAGATTTAAATAAATTGTAAATAAATCTGTGAAAAATTTATTCCAGTACTCCAAAATCCAAGAAATAATTTTTTGTCATGTGGTTGTTTATGTGTATGTATTTAGTCTTATAATTGTGGTTAGATTTTCTTCAAACTCTGTAGACTTGACACTCTAGAAGGTACTACCTTCAATACCTATAAAGTAAAGATACTGATTTAAAATTAATATTGAGCCTTCTCCCTAAATAATGACTTGATATATTATTTTTTAAGCTATATCTTTCTTCAGAAATAGAATTAATGAGATTTTTTTTGCATCTATACTTTCTACATCAGTAGACCTTCAAACCAATAGAAAATTTTTTGCTCCTTCGTACTCCATCCTATTTAGTTTTATTTAAGAAAAAATTGTATAATTGAACAATTACAAATATCCTGGTGAAACAGCTCTAATAACATAAAAAATTGGGTATTGGGTTTTTTGCATATCTATATTTTAAGGTCCAGTTAGTTCATAGACAAAAAAAGAATATAAGTGTGTATGTGTGTACATATATACATATGTTTTTCACATTGCTTTTGGGCTTATATCTCTGGATTGACTAAACTGATTTTCTTCAAATTTGGCTCAAATATTTCTACATATGGGCACTAATCATATTAATTTTTTTCAAAATTCCTTAAGAGAGGATATCACGCAAACACAGATTTAAATTTTCTTCAGAAGCATATTAGAGAAACTTTTATTAAAAAAATTTGTTTCTACTATGCATAAGTAAATAATCAGAAAAAATTTGTTCAAAGATCAACCCCCACCTCATAAAATTGAAATTTATGTTTTTTGGTCTATCTCCCTTTGGTTTAAATATTATTTAGAATTTTTTTTGAAAGTTTATACTTCACATATAGAGCTTTCAAAAAATGCCTACAATCCTTTTAAATTATAGAACCAGACCTAAAATGCAGTAAAGTTTTTTGTAAAAGATTTTCTCTTATTTTAGCCTTTATTGAAGCGGTGTTGGATTTAGAGAAAACTTTACGTAAGCCAGTTTGTTAAGCTTATCCTATTTATGAATATTTTTAGATTTTTTTTTGCTAAATCTATTCCCGATCTCTAAAAAATAATTTTTTTTTTGGTTTTTGGCTATTTTAATTTTAAAAAACGTTTTTGTAATTTTCTTCATCACTTAAAGAGGCATTAAAGTTAAAGTAGCCTTGTCACTTATGTTATATTCAGGACCCAAAATGAGAAGTAATTTTTTTCATTACTGTCATAAAAGTTATTTTTTAATCAATTTATACTTGACTAGTATAGCCTGGAAAGTCATTCAATACTTTACTAGCTTTTTTTTTTCATTAAGCCCTTTGACATTGGTTTCTGCTTCATCAACATATGAAATTAAAATATACAGAGTTGTGTTTGCTTCCTAAATCACTTATATAAAATGGTTTACTCTGGTGCTATTGGAATCTGTGGCAGACGATAACACTACTATTATTTGTTTTATAATTTTTAAATTTATATTTGAATAATGTAAATGAAATGTGTAATTTCCCTTATCCAATTGTTCATTATGTTTGAACTCTTCATATTCATTAATTACATTTTTGTTGCTTTTTTACTCAATATAATTAGGTTTTTATTAATTATATTTATATGCTTGTAGATGTTCCTAGAAAGGATTTTTTAAAAATATTTCTGTTAATCATTTCTATATAGTATTTTTTTACAATTCTGTTTTCTGCATTCTCTGTCCTATAAACTTCTAATTTGATCCTAAATGTTATTAGTCTGTATTAATTACTTTTTATCTATTTTTTATTATCTATATTATTATTAAGCTATCATATTGGTTTTTACCTTAAAAACCCATATGGATCACCCTTTTTAATTATTAATTTACATCTGTCCATATGACGTGCACACTACACAAAGGCTCTTGGGTTGTTGTAGTGTGTCAATTTTTTCCAAGCTGCCTGCCTCTTCTTGGTGGTCGTCAGGGGTGGTGTTTTAGTTGGTAGACTGTTTTTCCAGTAGTCCAACACTAAAAGACCATACTCTTTATTTTTATACCTGAGTGTGTAAACACTTTTCACCACCCCCCAAAAAAATTATTTTTATTATCTATTATCTTCTTATTATTTTTATTATTATATGTTTTAAAGGTAATTCTATTATGAATTAAACAGTTTTAAAAAAAATATTTATTCATGTTAATATTATAATTTAATGGGATATAAAAATTATGTAAAAATTGTATAAAGTAATCTATATTTTCAAGTACATATAGAAATCTTAAAAATACTTAAAGTATTATTACAACTACTTCAATAATTTTAATGTAAGTAAAGTTTAAACATGGATTAGAGAAACAGTAGATTTAATTGAAATTTTCTAATCAAGATTAAAAAAAAATATATTTAAATTGCAATACCGATATCAGTAGTTTTATTATTGCCTTAAGACTGGAATAGCAGGAAAGTAACACTCATTTCATTTCAGTTACTCGAGTAGTAATTCTAACTCTGTATTTTAATTTTCCAAGAAGTCTTTTTAATCTGACATGTATCAGTAATTTTATATGTTTTGATGATGCAGAGATCAATGTAAAAGCGATTAATATGGTAAAAGAAAGAAGAAACAAGCTGTAAGAACATGATAATTAATGTTTTTATATATAATTATATTCTGGTGCTAGAAGACAATTTGCTACATGACTATTTATTTAGTGAATAACTTTTATATGTATCCTGTTTCTATTAACTGATTTGGAGTGGTTGATTCTGTTATATCTACTGCTTTTATCTTGTTTACTGTGTTTTTAGGAGAAATATGAATCTACTTTATCTGATTATAATTTAAAGGAGTCACTTGAGTGTAATTTGCATTATTTTGGTTCGTTATGTATATCAGTGTACATTTTGTTACTTTGCTCTATGATCTTTTACATTTGGGTCATGGTTTTAAAAGCAATTCATTAATATTTCTTAAAAGGTTGGCCATTTTTGTATGGATACTAAGTCATCAATAAATATGTTTTGGATTTAAAAAAATATATATTTTATGTAAGTTGTATATAAATGTAGCTACCAAGCAGTTAACATGTGTTAGATATTTTATTTTATTGAGTTCTAGAATACAGTTGTCAGCTGATATGAGTGCATTGTATTACATAATGGAACATACGAGGTGTGTTCAAAAAGTAACGAGAATTTTGAAATTTTGCGGGTTGTATTAGTTCGATATTTGGGATTTTTTCATTGTTGTACCGGTAAACATGTCTGAAAAGTATTTGTATATTTTTAGCCATATTGGATGTTTAATCTGCTGTCAGCTGTCAAAAGGATAACATGTGTTTTGGTACAATTGGCGATATTTTATTTGTATAAATAATGGATCAGAGAATTTGTATTGAATTTTGCTATAAGAATGGAATAAAGTGTAGCAATGTTTTAAAAATGTTAAATATTGCTTTTGGTGAGTCTGCTATGAGTAAACCAAGGGTTTATGAGTGGTATAAACGTTTCCAAGAAGGTCATGAAGACGTTGAAGATGATGAATGCCCTGGACGCCCCAGCACATCAACATCCAATGAAAACATGGAAAAAGTGAAAGAAATGATTATGAATGCTCTCCAAATCACAGTCAGAGAAGTCGCTGATGATGTTGGGATATCAACTGGCTCATGATGTTTTGGGTATTAAATGTGTGACAGCTAAATTTGTTCCAAAATTGTTGAATTTTGAACAAAAACAGCGGTGAATGGAAGTTGCTCAGGAGTCGCTAAATGAAGTCAACAATGATGCAGAATTACTGAAATGTGTCATAACAGGTAATGAAATATGGGTTTATAGGTATGATGTCTAAACTAAGGCTCAATCGTCCCAGTGGAGGCATTTTGGATCACCAAGACTGAAAAAAGCTTGACATGTACGGTTGAATGTGAAGGTTATGCCCACCGTTTTCTTCAATTCTAAAGTCATTGTGCATCCTGAGTTCTTGTCACAAGGTCAAGTGATCAATAAGGAGTATTACCTACAAGTTCAAACATGCAAACACTGTTTGCATGAAGCATGATTTGTGGCGAAACAATTCATGGCTTTTGCATCATGATAATGTACCTGCTCACACTCCATTGCTTGTTTGTCAATTTTTAGCCAAAAACAAGACTGTAATAATACCCCAGCCACCATATTCGCCAGACATGCCTTGTGTGACTTTTTTTTATTCCTAAAAATAAGGAGAACTTTAATTATTATTATTTATTACTTTATTTATTATTTTACAAGCATAGATTAGATTAGAAATGAATAGCTGAAAGAGCTAAACACTATTCCAAAGATCGAGTTTCAGAAGTGTTTCTGGGATTGGAGAAAGCGCCGGCATAAGTGTATAATATCTAATGGGTAATATTTAAAGGAGATAACATTAATGTAGATGAATAAATAAAATTCTATCCAAAAAACAAAAACTTCTCATTACTTTTTGAACACACCTCGTATGTTTGAAAAATTTCATAAAAAACATTCATTAAAAGGTTTTCTATTTTTGCCTTTTATAGACTGATCCAGTTCTCGTCAGTGCCTTCTGTAATTCTACAGGAAAAAATGTAATTATGCTGAAAAGATCTTTTGGATATATAATTCCATGTATTTTGTATGAGGTGAATCTAATTAAAAAAGAAAAAAATGTAATCATGATTCTAACTAGAATTGTATGTATGTTAAGTGCCAAGTATTATATCCCTAATGATTGTAAGTGAGCTAACGTGAGTCAAAATTAATTTCTATAATGGTAAAATCATAATCAAAGAATTAAGCATCTCATGCCATGCTTACTAGGGGAAATGATATTTGAAGTAGCTTCCCACCTTCATTGAGCCAAACGCTATTGTGCTCTGCAAACTCAGCTCAGCGAAATTCTAGACGTTCAACTAGAACTAGTAATGAACATCATTACATTTAGAGATGTCAATTATGACTGATGCATTTTGTACCTTAGGTGCTTCACATTTGTCACATATCTAAAAGTAGAAATTGTAGGTAATGTAAAGGAACAAATTAATGCACCTCTTTCTGCTGTGAAACACAATGTCATAATAATGTATTGCCTTAACTCAGCAGTGCAAATGTAAGAATTAGTTATTTTTAGGGATAGTATGATATATTTTTATCCTAATATTTCTGATAAACTTGTTATTACATCTTTGACAGCACTTATAAACATACATGAAGTATTATATCTAATTGATTTTCAAAATGAAAAGTGTAATATCAGACTTAGTAATACAGTATGGGATGTACAAGTATGTTAAGTAAAATTTACCAAAATGATATGGATGATGTGTTGCATTCAAGTAATGTAGTGCGGCTGGATTTAATAAATTGTTACATTTTTAATTGTTCCAGAAAACTAATTTGGATTGAAATGAATCTTTCAGTTTCTGATGTTACCACCACTGATTTGTGTAAAATAAAATTAAAAGATTCTCTTTTACAGAAACAATATTACTCTTGATGAATTTTCTGCATCTTCATTTTACCCATGAACATAAATATGTATTCAAATAATTTTCAGTTATGCCTTCTGTATTAAAATTTCTTTTGTAGTTATATTTATTATAAATAAATAGTTACATTTATTCATTTAAATATTATTTCACGTTTATATTTTAGATTACTAATTTATATTGTTTATTTTATTTTTTGTGATGTTGCTCATATCATATTTTTTTGGTGGTTTCTCTTGATCCATCCAGACAAATTTTGATAGTTTTTTTTTTTGTATTTTTGTAGCATACTTATCAATTTTTGTCATGATTTATATAATGTATTATTATATACTGATCAGAGTAATATTTTTTCCTTGCATATTTGAAAGGTTGATTTTATTACTATTCGATCTTGCTTAGGTGTAAAACCGATCAGTGCATTTCTATTTATTCATTCAAGGGCTATAGAATACCCCTTTCTCAGTCATTATTTAATTTATTTATTTTAGCAACTACAGGCTAGCTACTCAGTCACAATTATTAAAGAAAGATTGATTTTGTAGCATATGATACATGTCAGCCAGCTGGAAGGTTTTGAATTCAGAACTTTCTGGATGAAAGGCAGACATGTGACTATTCCACTGTGGAAGTCATTCTGCTGACCTCCTCCAGCAGAGTGTCTTCCATTCTGCTCCCTGGATGTCAGCTGATTTACCATCTTGGTGGAGGCTGAAATAGATGTAATATTCATTTCAAAAATAAAGTTTAAGAAAATGTTACCCAAGTTTTAACATGCTTTTACTTTAAATCGGTCTTCTTCCTTGATTGTTGCTTCCTAGCACTGATTTTTATTGTACTGTAAATGTGGCAGTGAAGTTAATTCTATTTTGTTGGATGTTGCTTGTTAATGTTTTCAAAGAGTATGCAATTTAAATTGTGTTTGTATGTATACTGTGTTGTCTTTATGTGTTTCTTTTTATTTGGAATTGAACTTAGATTTGATTGTTTAATGTTTATTTGTGGAATGTTGATAAAATTTGCATATGTGATTTATTTTAATGAAACTATTTGCAGAAGTATTTCACTCTTACTACTAAAATCATTTTTAAAAAGCACTTCATTGAAATAATTCACACATATAAATTAATATTTATGTAAGTAAATTAAAAAAAATTAAATCACACATTTTCTTCAAACACATCACTCTCAACAAAGATATTACAAAACCTAATACGAACATACATTCAAATCAGAAGGTACAAACCATCGGTCCTTTAAGTGATTGTCCTGAAAAAGTTTGATTGAGGACAGAAGTCACTTAGATTTAATAAAGTTTTCATAACTTTCATCTTAAAATATGCTATGGTAAATTAAAAAAACTGTTTTAAATTTAACCTCCAAGATACTTGTACTTTGCTGCAGTGCATTATTATATTAAATTTAATTTTGATTCATTATTTATCACTACACTTTATTCATAGTGAGAAAGATATTTTGTATTTATATAAAATATTTTGCCTGAGTTCATGGAAATTTGCTTATGTAGTGATCTCAATAAGTAAACGAAATATTAGTGTATCTGTTTATATGTATTTATACTTACAGTTTAATTATATTCAAAAAGGGCTGAAGAAATCTTCACTAAATTTGGTTTGCATGTTTTAACTATTGAGACAAGGTGTATTGATATTGAATGTAATCCTTCTCAAGGGTTTAAGCCCCCTTTCAATCCTTGTAGAAGTTGAACTTGTCTGAAAGCTTTCTCAGAGAGCACTAAGAACGTAAGAATAAATGGCTTATCAAATTTCAACCTCTTTGGATTGGTGATTCTGAAGACATTGAGCTGAATAAGTGGTATTTGACATTTATAAGTGTATTTGGTGTACATATATATATATATATATATATATATATATATATATATATATATGTACAAAGGAATTATTGATTATAAATTTGTTTCTTTACATATTATATAGATATATATATATTTTTTTTTTAATTCTAATAATACAAAATCATCTAGTAGAGAATATTGAGATAAGACATATTTCAATATTCTGTACTAGGTGGTTTACTTAAATATTTAACAGAGGAATAATATGAATCTTAAAAAGATCAATTACATTAAATTAACACGCGCGCACTCGCACACACACCCTTCTGTGATATCATTTTAAAGACCTCTTTAAGACAAGAAAAATGGTATAAATAAAAAGTTGGTACAATGTCGGTATCCAAGATGGCAGCAGAATAAAGTTTGGATTTTGAAAAAAATTACATTTATAATTTAAAGAACTTTTATTGCAATAAATAAAAGTATAAAAATTCGATTAAATGGATATTATTGAATAAATTTATTTAAAAAAAATTATTTATTAAGCATAACATTTGCTTATATACTTACGTTTCATTTTAATAAATCTCTGAATATTCCTACTTCTGTTGTTTGACACTGAACTAGTTGGTTATAAAAGGATGATACAACATAATTCAGTGATTCCTTAGTGATATTTTGTGCTGATACTCAAATTCTATTTTTTAAAACGTTGATATCTTGGACTTTTTAAGCGGACCCCGTAGAAAATAATCCATTGGTGACAAGTTGGTTGATCTTGCTGGCCATTTTATTTGTTCCCTTCAGCCAGGCCAATCAACCTTTCAGGAAAAAATGCATTTAAAATTTCACGTACCTGAAGACTGAAATGTGGCAAGGCACTATCTTATTGAAAGCAAATGTTCTGGAAGTTGGGGCCAACCCAACCCTGTAGGGGAAGCCTTTTGACTTCCGGTCACCACACCACCCTCCCGTTCCTAAGAAGTTGGGGTCACAGCGTTTTGAATGTTTGGAACGATATGGTTGAGAAGCAAAGCCTCATATTTCACTGCGTTTAAATCTCCATCAATAAATATAAGCACTATTGGTTGTCCACCATCATTACCTGCATATACATTTACTTTGACTGGATAATGTGTACGTGCCTCATGATACCAGTGTGAATTAATATCTTCCCAGCATCGACAATTATGGCAATTTAAATTGTCACTAAAAAAAATGTGGCCTTATCATTAAAAACTATGTTGTTTAATAAAGTAGGATCTGCACAAATATTTTTCATCATTATTTCACAGAACTCAAGTCTTTGATCACAGTCATCTTCATTAAGTTCTTGCATCAAATGAATTTTGAAGGGTTTGAAATTTCAACTTTTTAATGTTCAAATCACTGAACTTTGACTAATGTTATGTTTTTTGCTGCAGCTGTTCAAGTCGAGGGAAGGATTTTCTATGAATTCATGCATAATCTTTTTGTTTATTCGTTTGATGGTTTTTGACACTACCTTTTGAAATAGGATTACGATTACTGAATGTTACATTGAACATTCACAAATCTCATTAAACAACCTAACTCTATCACCGAAGCCCCTCATCATTAAAAGTGTGACCCTCTCTTGTTCACTAAGTGACATGTTAATAGCAATGTTAGCAGGTAGCACAGAAAAATTTATTTCATTCTGAGCCCATAGGAGAAGACACCCTCCGTGTGACGGTTTCGGTCGCCATGCTAAACCCTCCGTACCTAACTCTAATGGGCTCTACCGGAAGTCTTCTTCAAAAGCTCAGTAAAAGGGATCTCTCAGCTTTGTTCTTGTCTCAACCAGAATGCCACATGTGACATTCCCATCGGTGTACTACTACCTACTAGATAACTCTTTAAAAACAAAACACAAGTCCAAGTCTTTAACAAGACTCAATATACAACTGGAAGGAACTGAAATCACAACTACCTACCTGAAATAAGAAAAAGTCGAGTTCAACACGCAGCGTTAGTGTAAAACATTAGACAAAAACAAAAAAACAATAAAAAAAATAAAACCAAAAACATGTAGGATAAGTCAAATCCAAATGGAACCCTAAACTCCTTCGCAATCATTTCCCTTGCTAAGTAAATGATGAAATTCAACGATCGTCCACTCGGCCTGGTCCCTCCAGTTTATACGGAGATCTAACGCATTTCCGTTAATATCAATCCGGCAAATAGTCTCCGTGCACATTAGCTCGTATCTAGGGCATACGTAAAGAACATGATACGTATCGTCCAACTGTCCACATTGTGGACACATACCGGAGTCTACAAGGTCGAGTCTCTGCAATCTGTCTCTGAGAGCGCCATGCCCAGAAAAGAATTGCGTTACGTGCTTATTAGGGTGCAACCAAGAAGCGCTCCGCAAACCAATAACATCTGGTAAGAGATCGTGCTAATAACGCACTTTCACCGAACCTCTGAGCAATATAACGCTGTTGCCACTCAGACGCAAACAGATTTATTGGTGTCACGCTCGCAATCACCTAGATTGCCTTATGTGAAATAGTACGGTAACCACCCGTTACCGTTAACAGTATGAGGCGTTGAGCCCTCAGTAATACGAGAGGTTATCTCTGAAGTGAAGACCGTTTCATTGTAAAAAACTTTTTTCTGAAAACTTTATAAATAATTTTTATTTCTCTTAAACTACATACCTTATGCTACTTCTCTATATAATCACCACATGAATTAAGACATTTATCGTAGTGATACACCAGCTTCAATATACCCTCGTCGTATTCTTTCACCGCCAATCCATTTAGCGAGTGATTAACAGCATTTTTAAATTCATTGTCACCCGCGAATTGCTTATCCCTAAAAAATTCTTTCAATTTCCCAAACAAATGGTAATCAGAAGGAACTAAGTCCGGACTATATGATCGGTGATAGTAAATTTCCCATCCAAATGTTCTCAGTAAATCGCGTGTCGGACCCGCAACATTTGGACGTGCTTTATCGTGCAGCAGGACGACGTCGTCGGTCAGCCGCCCACGTCGCCGATTTTGAATGGCGCGCCGTAACTTACGTAGTTTCGCGTAGGCTTGTGCATTTACAGTCGTTCCACGTGGCATAAAATCAATCAGCAGTATGCCAAACTGATTCCAAAAGACTGGCCGTCAGTTTGCGTCCAAATTGCTGTGGCTTGACCTTTGTTTGTCTGGTAGGTGATTGAGGATGACGCCATTCACTTGACTGTCGTTTTCTCTCTGGCGTGTAATACGAAATCCACGTTTTATCGCCGGTAACAACTGAATTAAGGAATTCATCACCTTATTCTGTGTAGCGCATCAAAAATTCTAAGGCAGATCCCATTCGGATTTTTTTGTGACGTTCCGTTAAGACGTGCGGCACCCAACTTACACAAACCTTCCTGAGGACTAAATGGTCATGAACAATGTGACCAATAGCAGCTCTTGAAACATCAGGAAAAGAAGGGCCAGGTTGGAAATCATTGAGCGACGATCTTTTCGTTGGAAAGCGTTGAGCGACGATCTTTTCTGATTCAACACTGACGCGTTTCAACGAGTCCTCGGTGATTATCGAGGGCCTTCCCAAACGTTCTTCATCATGCACATTAATTCTGTTATTTTTAAACCTTTCACACCATTTTCGGACGTTTCTTTCATTCATTACATTTTCACCATACACAGCAACCAACTGCTTATGAATTTCAGCGGGTTTAATGGTTTTTGATGGCTTAGAAAACGTATGACCATGTATTTCACAGTCGGCAGCAACATCGATTTTCCTATTCATTTTATAACGTAATAACTCGCACGTTATCAAAGATACTGCAACGCGAAAACTTAAGACAACAATGCAGTATGTACATTAGTAGTGTCATGAACGACACAGATTCGCCAATCTTAAGAAAACTTTCCCAGCGGTCTTTACTTTAGAGATATCCCGATAGTTTTTGAACTTTAGCCTGTCCGCCCAAACAGGCGCCGCGTATAGAATAATAGCCTCGCGTACGCCCTTATACAGGATACTCATGGTCTTGAAGTTAAGACCCCAATCAGGATTGACCACACGCTTATTCCAAAGAAAGCACTACAGGCCATCTCTACGATGTACTGAAGATGGTTCTTAAATTGCAGTTTCTCATCAAGAAACACCCCGAGGTACTTTTGGACCTGAAAATACTTGATACGCTGGCCTGACATCGAAATACGTACTTGCAGACTCGCTGCCAAACGGCCTTTGGGTAGCATCATCGTGGTCTTCTCTGGGCTGAACGTTGTCTTATGTTGATAACTCCACAGCCCAAGTATCCTGCAAGCCTGAATGGCTCGGAGTTCAACCTTTCTCTGCGAGCATCCTTCGACCAGCAGGAGCCCATTGTCAGCATAAGCCACAACACGATACTCACTGGGCAATCTCAGCCGTAGGAGAGAATCAATCTCCACCACCCACAACAAAGGACCTAACACACTGCCCTGGGGACATCCCTTGGACAGCGTCGTGTCAACCTTTTGGCTGCCCTCGCGGAGAGGGCACATTCCGATGACTGAAGTAACTTTTCATAACCTGCAATTCACTCACAGTACATTCCCTCTTCTGGAGTTTGTAAATGGCAGAGGGCCACCACAGATTATTAAATGTCCTGGAAAATTCTCAGGATATATTCCATCTCACTGATTGTTACCACACTCATCACACGAAGTATGGCGTCTTCAGTATTCTTTCCGGGACGAAACCCATACTGATTCTCCATCAATAAGCCTTGCGAGGTCAGCCTTTCATTTATACGCAGGTATAGAATCTTTTCAAAGACCTTACCAATAACCGGTAGTAACGTCAAGGGCCTATACGACAAATTAACGGAGGGATTCTTGCCGCCACCTTTAAACAACAATTTTACAATCCCCTTTATCCAGCACACAGGGAAGTATCCTCCAAACAACAATTTATTGAAAACTCGTATGACTACTCTCACACTCACACCAACTGAGTGAACAAGAATCTTCGCCGTTATTCCATACCTTAAAAAAAAACCTCTTTAACCCCCCCCCCCCCTACCCATACCTAAACTGTAGATAGCTTGACGCACTTCGGCCTCAGTAATTTTCAAGGACACTGCACCACCGCGAAACTGGGCGACCTCACGCCGCACCCGCAGATGGTGTACGGTCTCTCCAACTTCATTGTCATCGGGCAGTAAATCGTCAAGTAATTTGTGTAAAATTTCAGTCGTGTCTGAAATTACACCAAACCTTGTCGAGAGAGCGGACAGAAGAACGTCTTTTCGTCGTTTATGTCCCAAGACCCTATATACTACTACCCAGGGATCCGGGTTCCCCTGTTCATGCACAAAGGAACGCCAGGAATCCCTCTTCGCAGTCTGGAAT
Organism: Lycorma delicatula; assembly: GCF_047948215.1. NCBI lineage: Eukaryota > Metazoa > Arthropoda > Insecta > Hemiptera > Fulgoridae > Lycorma > Lycorma delicatula. The sequence continues at coordinate 172,410,728 of NC_134458.1, forward strand.
ATTGAGATCTCCTTTCTCCATATTCAGCAACAAGGACCGCCCGCCGTTCTGGATTACCCTCACGCTGAAACGCTCTCAATAAACGACAGACAGCCCTCTTTAAGGCTGACAATTCCCTACTCCACCATGGTCCAAGCCTCTCTCAACCGGAACTACGTGGAATTGAACACTCGGCGGCGTCAATGAAAGCCGCTGACAACCCACTGCCAGGTCCTCCAAATCCAAGCCATCCAGACTTCGATCCAAAACCCAAAGCCTGGCCGAAAGGAAGTCAACAAATTTTCTCCAATCTGCATGCCTATACAGGAAACGATCCTGCTGAACCGGAACGTTACATCGGTAGCGCTCACTCAGGCCACCAACAATTTCATATACAATTCAGTAAAAAACAATTACAAAAAATGTAAAAAAGATGTAAATAACAAAAGTGGTTTACAAATGTAAAGTTGGACCAAATCGATTAGCCAATGGTTCAAAATAAATTTTCATAAGAAACTACCAGTGTACTAATGAAACACTCTAAATGGAATGTTAGACAATAATGAAGTAAGCTTCATTTTTTGCATCAGTGTAAAGAGACCATCAGTGATTAGCATAATTAGGTGACAGTATTATTCTGTATTTGCTCATTAAATGCAACAAATATATTTTTTCTGCTAAAAAATACAAATTTTCTAATTTTAACTTTTAAAATATATTGTAATTAAATTAGATTAAATTTTAATTTAATTCAGTTTAATTTAGTTTTATTATTTAAATTTAGTAATTTTCAAAATCTAAACTTTATCCTTCTGCCATTTTGGATACAGACATCAAACCACAATTCATACCATCTTTTTATTTATACTATTTTTCTTGTCTTAACGAGACCTTTAAAATGATGTATCATATAAAGTTGTTACTATTTAAAATGTTTGAGTTAGGACCTCTGGACCACCCTCCAAGAAGGGGTTGAATTCTATTTCTTTTCAAAAGGTAAAGTAGTTGACCGATACCTTATCCTGAAAGTTACAGTATTCTATCTGGAACAGTTTTAAAGTTGTTAAGTGGTTTACATAATTTTGATACCTCTCCTTCTTTTTTTGCCTTCCTGAATAGTAATTATCCAATATTAAAGAGTCCCTTGACTGCATTTAAAAATTTTTGTTGAAGGACAAAATCTCATTATCAATGTAAGACCTCGTGAGAACTTAATCATTAGACAACCTTAAATGGCTGCTATTTCTATATGAAAAATATATTTAAACAAATTAAAACTGTGTGAAAATTGAATGGTCAACCATCATTTTATTTAATTAAATACTGCATAATGATATTTAGTCCTTTATTTCCATACTTTGTTTTCTTTTTTTGCATTTTGATTTATTGTCGTTTTTTTAGTTCAATTAATTTTTTTATTTTTTGGCAGTCGTTTTTTTAATTTTTATAATTGTTTTTATTATTATCAATTTATAACACAGTTGTAAATTAATATTTTTAATTTAGCTCCTATTCCTGCCAGAATTGGAATAAACCAACTTTTTTTACGCAATAAGCAATAATATTACTTTATTCAAATTTTTATTAATGTTCTATTTAGTAAATTAAAAGGTTTGTAACATATTTTAATAAGTGTAGAAGTTTATAGAAATGTAAAGTGTGAGAACAAGAAAGAGAGAGAGAGAATGAAGGAAGAATGTAACAAAGAAATGTAAAAAGAAAAAAATCAAAGAGGAACAATGGGGAGAATTATTAAACTAGATTAGAAAGTTTGAAATCATGAAAATTTTGGGAAATAAAATAATGATTTGTACCGTAGATGTGTTGAAACTATTATGCTTGAATGATGATACGGGATGAGTCAGCTGTCGTTACATTTAGGACAGTGCCTAAGGGTGCAAATACTGCCGTGAGAGCTAGCGGTGAGTATGTGATTACAGCCTGAGCATAACAGCAAAGAGTGCACCACAAGTGTATTATATTTTGTGCAACAGCCTTTTGTTCTGTAGCTTAGTAGAGAAGCTGTTTTGTAATTCATTGTAAGCAGAGGACAAGGTTGTTAAAAGTAAAAGCTAGTTTCCTTTGTTAAATAGTTTAAGCAAATAATCCTAGTGTGATTTTCATTATTAATTTTTTAATTGTAAACTCATTGTGCAATCATTCTTAATTTTATTTCATTTTCATTAATAATGTAAATCTCTTAACAGAAACAGAATTAATTGTTTATATAATTTACTTATTTTATAAACAATAAGATACTTAAAAGTAAATAAATTTTATATTTGTAAGAATTTTAACTTGTATATTATCTCGATATCCTTTGTTGAACCGATAACATGTGACTATATAATTTAGATTTAAATTGGAGGTAAAGTGCCAGGTCATATCAATGTTTGTTTTCAAATAAATACAATAATTGAATATATTGTTCAGTAAGCCTTATATTTTATTTAATGCAAAGCTTTGAATTCATTCTAATCCTGTAAATTTTTGAAACATAAATTTATATCAGTGACTACAAAACCATTTAAAAAAAAATTATTTAGCAGAAACATTATAATCTTATTAACTACTTGATATATCACTAAAAATAAATTTAGTAACTGTTGTTGTTAGTTTGTTATGACTATAAATGTGTTAAAAAGTGATCCAAAAGCGCTTAAATTTCTTGACAACATTATTAGGTCTACATGCCCAGTGTCATTACTGCTATGGTGTAAAGTTCATAATATTGGTTTTCTTTCAGATTCATTATAAAATTTCATTTACTGTAATTGTAAAATTATCTTTTCAATTATTACTTTCCCAGTTAGTGCTATAGCTTTACAAGGGAAAGTATTGTAATCCGTCCAGGTTTGGTTGTATGCAGTGTTCACCGGATCTTTACGTTTTGACACCTAAGGAACCCTAAAACCCAAAAATTAGATGGAAATTTTCTGGGTGTTCGTATGTACATGTGTATGTTTGGTGTTCCAAATTACCTTGTATCTTCAGAACTACTTGACTGACTTTGACCAAACTGGGTCAAATTACTTCTATATATGGGACATTGATGCCATTAAATTTTCAACTTAAAAGGTCAAGGGTGAGATTGTAGAGCAAGGTCACCCTCAGTATCTTGAGATTTTGCCTAATTAATGTCATATTTTTCTTTGGCACATTTGTTAACAATTAAAAAATAATATTAGAAAAAGAAATTGCAAAATTGCACTCCCACCCCTAAAAATGTTCTAAATAAACTTGTGGCTAAGTAAGTAATACTGTGTCGTAATTACCCCCCTCACCAAAGAGACGACTGCTAGTGTAGCACTGATGTGCAACTGCTGTAGTCGTGTGATATGTTGTAACGTCACAGATGAGCAGTAGAACTAAATAAATGAATAATATTTAAAGTTTAAAAAAGTATTTGAAGTGGCCACTAGTACTGCCACACCTGTGCAAATGAAATACGCTGTGCATGCTTGTTTTAGTTAGAATCATTGAATTAAACAAACAAAAAAATATTGTATTTAAATAAAATGATAAATATTTTAAATTAAATTGTGTGTGTAAGCCGTGTATCAGGAAAAATCTGCATGATGGGAAAGTCCTACAACTGTGTTAACGTTTTTTTCCTAATGGTTCTGGAGAAAGTGTTAAGAGAACGTCATCAGTATGTAAAAACTGTATAATAATAGTTATATTAGTTTTTACTACTCCCACTATAGTTTTAAATGTAAATTATTTATATGAAATGCAAAAGAAGTGAACCTTGGTTTATCCCATAATAAGTTAGAAATTATTTTTTATAGTATCATCACAGTTAAAATAGAAAGATGCTTCTATTTTAATTTTTTTCAACCATGTTGAAAAAATGAGTAATTAATAATTTCTGTTTTGAGAATTCAAAATGAAATGCAAGTAATTCTAAAACTTGTCAATTAAAAAGATATATATGTCAAAGATTTGTAGTTAGGATAAATTAAAAAATAACATGGAAATTTAAGTAATACGAGGTGCGACAATAAAGTAATGAGACTGATTTTTCTTTGCAAGATGTGGCAACCCTGCAGCTTGCGTAGGCACACCATCTATGACCTTGGTTTATAAGCTACCTCTAGTCCAAGCGGCACATTGATGCAACTGCTCAGTCGTGAGTTGTGCTGTAATAAGTGAACACGTGTTTGTGTCCCTCGTCACAGCTTTTTGGACATCTTGTGTTGTTTGAAAATGGTGTCCCTTGACCGCCATTTTGACTCTTGGAAATAGAAAACAGTCGTACAGAGCGATATCTGGTGAATAAGGTGGCTGTGGTAGTACTGAAATTTGTTTTCAGGTTAAAAATTGCTGTACTGACAGAGCAGTATGGGATGGCGCATTATCGTGATGCAGAATCCAATTATCAGCAACGTTGGCACGGACACGAAGAACTCGTTTACAAAGTCTTTCTAAAATTTCTTTGTAGAAATATTGGTTAACTGTTTGTCCAGGAGGCACCCACTCTTTATGAACAATTCCCTTGGAATCGAAGAAGCATACAAGCATGCTTTCACTTTTGACTTTGACATGCGAGCTTTTTTTGGTCTGGGTGATCCCTTTGAGCACCATTGCGAACTTTGGCGTTTTGTCACTGGATCGTATTGAAAAAACCAACCTTCATCACCAGTGATAACACGGCTCAACAAATCTGGATTGATTTCCGTTTGCTCTAACAGATCGGCTGCCACATTTTTCCGTGTTTCTCGCTGTTTTGTGAGATTTTTGGGGACCATTTTTGCACAAATCTTTCTCATACCAAGATCTTCAGTTAATATTAGACGAACCGTTTCTCGATGGATGTTGAGTTCTTCTGGAATCATTTTCACGGATAATCTTCGATCAGATCGTACGATTTCACGCACCCTGGTCAGGTTGACATCTGTCCGTGAGGTTGATGGTCGTCCACTGCGGTCTTCATCTTAAAGTAAAAGAAGTAAGGTCTTCATCTTAGAGTAAAATTTTTAGTGAAGGCAGAACATCGTTCTGCCTTCACTAAAAATTTTATGCCACCGAAAAACTTGAGCTCTTGACATAACCTCCTCTCCAAAAGCCTTCTGAAGCTTACCATAAGTTGTCGTCGCGTTTTCACCCGATTTAACGCAAAAAGAAATGGCATACCGTTGCGCAATATTTTGCGATTTCATTTCTGTGACGAGAGACACAAACACGTGTTCAATTTTTACAGCACAACTCACGACTGAGCGGTTGCATCAATGTGCCGCTTGGACTAGAAGTAGCTTATAGACCAAGGTCAAAGATGGTGTGTTTACGCAAGCTGCAGGGTTGCCACATCTTGCAAAGAAAAATCAGTCTCATTACTTTATTGTCGCACCTCGTATATCTTATTAACCAAAACTGCATATGAATATAATAAACTATTGTTATTATATTGTAATAATACGAGGTTAAGTCAATTATTATCCGCAATTTAGTTATATTTTTGTTTATGTTGGTAGTACTGTCGTGTTGCGTAGATGACGCATGCGTGGTTTAATTGTTATGTCTGTGCAGGTTTGACGCTGCTAGGTTAGTTCCGTAATCGCTGCCCTGCCGTTAACCATGGCTGCTACGCTTTCTGTTTGCACAAAAGAAGAGCAACGTTCAGTGATCCGTTTTTTGTGGTCGGAAGGTGTATCAGGGGTCGAAATTCATCGCAGACTTTCTATACAGTACGGGAACAGTGTGTTAACGCAACGGAGTGTCTACGAATGGATTGAAAAATTCAAAAACGGTCGCACAATTGTTACGCACGACGAAGGAACCGGACGACCGTTTACCGCCACAAATGATGAAAACATTGAACGTGCACGTGACATGACATGATTTTCTTAGACAGACGAGTAACTATCGATGAAATGACACATCGTCTGCAAATTAGTCACGGTTCTGCTTACGAAATCATCCACAACAAACTTGGGTTTCATAAAGTCTGTGTAAGACGGGTCCCAAAATGACTCACACAGTTGCATAAACAAACGCGCTTGGACATCTGCCAAAAACATTTGGATCGCTATGGTAACGAACGGGACATCTTCTTAGACAGAATCATCACTGGTGACGAAACACGGATCCATCATTGCGAGCCGGAGAGTAAACGGCAGAGTATGAAATGAAAACATCCAAATTCGCCTTGCAAAAATAAATTCAAGACCCAACTATCCGCAGGAAAACTGACGCTTACGGTTTTTTGGGGGCTCAAAAGGCCCAGTACTGGAACATTATGAGGAAAGGAGCACGACAATAAACAGTGCGCGTTACAGTGAGATGCTTACTGCCAAGTTGAAGCCAGCCATCCGAAGCAAACCCCGAGGACTGCTGTCGAAATGTGTTGTTGCAAGACAGTGCCTGTCCACATACTGTTGCCCACTCTGCGAAACGCTCCATAAACTCAACTTTGTAGTACTGGCTCATCCTCCATATAGTCCTGATCTTGCCCCTTCTGACTACCACTTGTTTGTCCACTCAAAGAGGGATTAAGGGGCCGTCGATTTACCTCGGAGGAAACAGTGAAAGAAGTGGTGCATTCTTGGCTCGCAGCTCAACCGAAAACCTTCTTTTTTGATGATATCAGGAAGCTTGTGCAATGATGGACCAAGTGCATTGAAATGCAAGGAGACTATGTTGAAAAATGATGTACATGTAAGTTTCCTATTTGTATTACAGTAAAATGTATAACTACATTGCGGATAATAATTGATTTACCCTCGTACATTTATTTATTAATTAATTCGATAATAACAGGCTGATGTCCAGTAACAGTTATTAATAGATAATGAACTTTTGTGACATGTGAAAAAATGCCATATCTGATCGGGATTTGAACTCAGAACCTCTAGATGAAAGGCAGAGACACTACCATTCCACCATGGAGATCTTCAGAATGGCAATTATAGAAGTTATATTAGGAAGAAATTCAGCAGATGCATTATCAATTAAATCAAAAAAATACATTTTTATAATGATTTATGCCTGAAGTTGTGATGTACAGGTAGACTGTGCATTTTTACTTTTCTGGTTGTTAAGCAGTGCGATATAAGAAAAGTGCTGCTATCAGTTGAAAAAGAACCACCTTTTTAGTTTTTTATTTCTTGAAATCTTGAGATCTCCTGAGTTCAAAAATTCTAAAACTAGGTACTGTGGATACATTGACGTCATTTTTTGGCATTCATACCATGGAAAACCCTTGCTAGGGTAAGACTCTCACCCACAGATTTAATAATAGAAAAGAAATGATTATGAGGAATGGTTATGTTGTCAGAAAAGATAATCTTCCCATCAGGGTAGATTGGGATAGTTTTTGTCTTGCTCCTAATAAAAAAAAACATATAACCTGGCTGAATAACTGTTAGAAACATGTAGAGGAAACGAGTAGAGTTGTGTAATTTGAACACTTGCGAAAACATTTGTTAAACAGCAGTAATATAATATATATATATATATATGCTATACTTTCTCCACCGTTAAGTGATTTATACATATCGAGCCCATTACTAGCATGTATTATACACTTATTAAATATATATATATATATATATATATATATATATATATTTTTTATTTCATTTGCTGGAAATGATTAATCAGGAACTGAAAACTTTTGAGCACAATATAATGAAGTGGTGGGATGAGGTAAGCTATTTTTGTTAACAAACTACTGTAACAGTTTGACGTTGCAAACCTGTTTGTTATATAAGTGTAACTTTGTGTTCTGGTTTTATATCGTTCTGATTTACATTTCATGTCATCTCCCTGTGTACGGTCATTCTTGCATACATGGATTGATGGTAAAGATTTTTCTAAAAGATTTACTGAAGGTTGGAGAGATATTAAATTTTCATCTTTGATTAAGTGAATTATTATGCATTCTTAAAAAGTAATAATATCCACTTATATCAAACCAAACTGTTTTTGTGGAAACTCAGTGGAATACTTTGGCTTAGAAAAAAGGGTCTTATTATGCTTCCATTGCCGTTTTTAATTAATTATCAAGTCATTTAAAAAAATCTACCATTATTCTATTTAAAATAAAATTCAAAAATTTTCTTTCCCAGAAACAATGTTGCTTTGTCACTGAATTTTTAAAAATATTAAGTAAAAAAATTGGAAAAATCTCCGGATTTTTATAGTTCCATTCAATGTGCACATAAATAGGTATTACATAATAATCATTATCACCTGACTGAATAATTTTTTAGTTAATTTTTTTATTTATTAAAAAAACAATGGAGAGGGATCTTCATGTATTTACCTTATATTATTTCATATTTTTATATTTTAAATAAATTGCATCAAATGAATTTTGAATTCGCATCATGTGAATTTTTAATCACATTTCTTTTATTTAATAATTGTATATTCTGTGATGGTGAGCTGATCAAGGTTTACCAGTTTCCCTTGATCCATCCAGGCGCATGCTGAGATAGTTCCTTTTTGGAGTAACATACCTACCTGATCCTGAAATGATCTATATAATGTATTATTATGTATCGATAACAATTAAAGATAAATTTGATATCTAATTGCCACTGAGTCAGAATTGTTTATTTTAGAGGCCTATGAAATAGAGTAGGCCTAATAATAATAATAATAATAATGTTAATAAAAATAATAAATAATAATTGCATCCAAATTAGTCTTAATATGCTTTGTGATCTAACATTATTAACTTATTTTTCATGAATTACTGATATTGTTTCTCTCTCTGTTCAGTATAAAAAAATAAAATTTGTTTTTTTTATGGAGGGTAAAGAAATTCCTACGGCTAAAAGTATTGGAAAGTACTCTTTAATTTCCTTTAAGCAAGATATAAGCTGAAGTCTGTCTCAAATTCTGAAATTCCCTACAATAAAGTTATAAAGTTTTATGATTTATAAATTTTACATGATCGAATGTATTAATATGTAATCAGAATAAAATATTGATTTAATTTAATAAGTTAGAGCTTTCAAAATATCAGTGAGAAAGTATTTTATAAATGGAGTAAGACTTAGAAAAATGTTACTCAAGCTTATTAAAAAATAATATCACTGGAGCTATAACTGAAAACTTCTGTGTAAACCTCACTTAATTTTGTTAATTAAATTTTCAACTGTTCCAAAATGTATATACGTTAGATGCCGTAAACAGAATGGTTGTAGGGGATTTGACATGGGATATCAGAATTCGCTACTGAATCTGATATAGCCATTGCCACAATAACTGTTATAGCACAAACCCATCAGGAGATTTTTTCTACTCTAACATCTTCACTCTTTATGCAGCTGTATATTGAAGGAATTGACTGACTGTATATCGATTATCATTATTCTCAGAGGAATCAGCCACAACAATTACTTCTTGTACATCAATGCTTTACACATACATATTATGCTATAACAAAGATTGATATAGATTAGTGTAAAGCAACATGTTAATGTACCCGTTCTTTCAAGAAACAACGTAATACTTACATTTTCAATTTAATGTACTAGAATTTTTAATATAGGACTTGCTACAATGGCAACAGCTTTGTTGCCTTTGAGTAATAAATACTACTAACAAATAAAATAAGATTTCTTTATATGTTTCTAATTTTCTAATGTTTCCCCTCTTACTAACTGGTAAGAAGTAAAGGAAGTATTGTGATTGTGAAAAATTTTGGTTTTCAGATTTCAACGGAAATATCTATTGCGACCATCCCTGAATCCATTTTGATTAGTTTCAGTGTGATGTCTGTACATATGTATGAATATCGTATAACTCAAAAATGATTAGTCGTAGGATGTTGAAATTTTGGATTTAAGACTGTTGTAATATCTAGTTGTGCACCTTCCCTTTTGATTGCAATCGACTGAACCAAAAGTGTCCAAAAAAGCCCAAAATCCAAAAAACTGCAGTAATAAGTCCTCATAGAGAGCTTTCCAACAATATATCATAATAAGTGATACTTATTTCAATTGGTTCCAGAGTTATAGTGAAATAAAATCTTAATTAATGAAACATTTGGATGTTAGGGGAAGGCACATTGGTTTGAATCAGACTTCAATTCCTTTTTTTTAACTTTTTTTTTAATTTAGATATAATGATTTATTAAAAATTATTAACATCTCATTGTAAACAAATTTTACAATGAATAATAAATAATTCAATAACAAATAAAAAAAAGCCCTGAGGTAGGTAATCCCCACGTCCGGAACACAACATCTACGTTCCACGTCCAGGGCGGTAACAGCCGTACTTATGTACAATACATATAGCTGGCTAACGGGGCTCCGAGTAAATTCCTCGGATATGCTTTTCTTTTGACCTGTTTCCACCTTCAGGTCCCCTCATGGATTGGATTTTTCGGCTACCTGCAGGATATGGAACAATTTATTGATTAGGAAGTGGACATATACCAAACTTAGAGCTGGCGATGTGGCGGCCACGGTCGAAGTTATTTGCAGGTGTAACGGAGACCTTTCGTTGTCCACATGCCCCCCACGATGGCAAGCATGTAGTTAAGGTGCTCATGTTGTTCGGAGCATGGGAGCCCTGAAAGCCTCGGTGTGTAAGGGCCTGGAGTCAGTGCAGAGACTGCGCATCCGCTCTCTGCCAGGACATATGCCGGTTCCACCGGAGTACCGGAACGGATCTCCAGGGTTGGTAGCCCTGGAGTGGGGGTGTACCCCGGCGGCTAGCCTTACTACAGAAGGGATTTATTGTTCATGCAAACTGAACAATTAAACGTGGCAGAGGGTTCACGCAAACACCCTCGTTTAGAACCAGCCGTTTCGCCTGAGGCAAAACGGAGAAAAAGTGCGGAAACTAAAAGGATAGAGATTGAGGCTAGGAAAAGCTTACAAAAAGCTTTTTTCAAGAGCAATAATGCACCGAACCCTAAATATTTGGTTATTACCAAGGAGGATGGACATTTTTCGAAGGTGAGTCCTTTTCTCATCGCTCGGGAGATAACCAAATGCGCTGGTGGCCCTGTAAAAGAAATAAGGAAGACCTTCATGGGACTTCATGTTTTGACTGTAAATGATGTCTAGTCTCAAAAGATTTTAGGGCTTAAAAAGATTGGAGAACTGGCTGTACATGTCGATCCCCACGGTACGCTCAACACCTCAAGAGGTGTGGTCGTCTGTCGGGATCTTCTAAATTGCACAGAGCAGGAAATTGTTGAGGAGTTGTCAACGCAGGGAGTCATAGAGTGTCGCCGATTGAACATGAGAAGGAATGGTGAAGTCCTACCTTCAGCCTCTCATGTTCTCACATTTAACCGGCCTACCTTGCCGGAGAAGATTAGAGCGGGGATACATCGATTGGATGTGCGGGCATTTATCCCGCAACCAATGCGATGCTTCAAGTGCCAACGTTTTGGCCACACCGCCATCAAATGTGAGAGAACGCAAATATGCGTGTGCGGCGAAGAGGTGCATGAGGGAGAGCCGTGTAAAGAGCCCCCTACATGCATCAATTGCAAGGGACAGCATTCATGTAGATCCAGGAATTGTCCTGTCTACAAAGAAGAAGTAGCTGTGCAGGAAGTTAAAACTCTGCAGAAAGTCAGCTACATCGAAGCCAAAAAGATTGTTAACGCCCGCAAACCCAGAGCAACAACATCTTATGTTCAAGCTGCGGCTACTGTTCCTGCTCCTGCTCCAATTGCTGTAGATGAAAGTCAGCTCATCAGTAAACTTGCTCCGACCGTGGCTAACATGATTGAAAGAATTATTGACAATAAAATGAAATCTTTCAATATTAAAGATCCAATAAAGCAATAGATATTAGTACAGCCTCCTGAAGATAAAACATCGAAAGTTGCTCTTGTTCTGAAGAAAATGGACGCCAAAGCAGAATGCCAAGTCCGTCTTAGTGAGATTCTTGATGACAAGAAAACGATAATACCTACAGAGACTGTTATGGAGGCTCCCAAGCTTCCTGCAACTGAAGTGGCCTCTAAGCCTCAGAGGCCACAAAAAATCACACAGAGGGGGCGAGTGTCCCCCCTCCCACAGGCGGTGACCGGTGCGCCCCCCGTGTTAGGGAGCGGCCAGGTTGCCGCCTCTCAATCGGCGCCGATCCATGCCCGTCGTCGTCGGCGGCTTCGGTGGTCTCCGATTCGGAGACCGGAAGCTACACCGGCGACGTTCTCCGCGAACATGATGCCGTTCGCAATATGGAGAAGAAAAGAAAAAAAGGATGGCCGAAAGGAAAACCTAGGACATAATTTAATTAAAAATTAGCGAGTCGATTGTACAATGGAACATCAATGGATGTTTTTCAAACATCCATGAGCTCCAACGCTTGGTACATGACGTAGACCCGATTTGTATATGTCTGCAAGAAACGCATTTCCGCCGAAATGAAAATTTTTAATTAAAAGGATTCGATATATTTCGGCGAGATCAACCGCCAGATGTAAGAGTTAGAGGTGGAGTAGCTACATTAACATCGACTAGAGCTACCACCGAAGCGGTTGTTCTAAACACAAACCTACAAGCGGTCGCCGTTAGAATGAAGCGTCCGCTCCAGGTCACTGTCTGCAGCATATACTTGCCGTATTTTGATTGGAATAAGGATGTCATAGAAAGACTAATTTCCGAGCTTCCCCCACCTATCCTACTGGTGGGTGACTTTAATGCTCATAATTCTCTTTGGGGATCAGATCGAGTAGATCCCCGTGGAAGAGAACTTGAAGGGTTCCTGATGAATTCAGAACTTATTATTTTAAACGACGGATCAGGAACCTTTTTCAATGCCAGAGATGGATCGACGTCCTGTATAGATCTTGCACTTATAAGCGGATCGATAGCACCGAGGTACAGCTTCCATGTCATAGACGATCTGCATGGAAGCGATCATTTCCCGGTGCAAATTGTAACTGATGTTACAAAAACAATATATCCCATCCCTAAGAGATGGTTATTTGAAAAGGCAGACTGGACGAGCTTCACAGCTAGAACGATACTCCCGGAAACAACTGGAGTTATCGGAGACGATGTCGACGCCATAACAAATGCAATAATTGAATCGGCATCGAGATATATTCCCAAAACATCTGGGAAACTTACGAAAAAACCCGTTCCATGGTGGAACGATGAAATAAGTGAAGCTATAAAAAGAAAGAAAAGGGCGTATAACGCCTTTAAGAAGCGTCCTAGCATAGAAAATCTTGTTGCCTTTAAGAAATACAGGGCGTATGCAAAACGTCTTATGATAGACTCGAAAAAACGATCCTGGCAGCAATACGTGTCATCCATCGACAAAACTACTACTGCATCAGATGTTTGGAGGAAAGTGAAGGCGATTTGTGGGCGTAATGATTTTGCTCCCATAACTAGCCTTCAAGATGAAGATGAAATAAAAGACACTCCATATGAAATTGCAGAGCTGTTATCCAATCACTTCGAAAAGGCTAGCAGAACGGCCAACTACGAGGAAGGTTTTCGAACCAAAAAAGAAGAACTCGAAGGTCTACTAAATTTTAGAACTGAGTATAATTACTCATATAATGTACCATTTAAAATGGAAGAATTTGCGAAAGCGTTGGAAAAAGCAGGTAACACAGCTGCTGGTCCGGATGAAATCCATTATAATATGATCAGGCAGCTGAATACCACTGCAAAACGCAGATTATTAGAACTTTATAATAAAATATGGCGGGATGGAACGTACCCGCAGCAGTGGAAAAAAGCTCATGTTGTTCCAGTACCAAAGAAAAATAAAAATTTAACAGACCCCAATAGCTATCGTCCTATTTCTTTGACGTGTGCTATGGGAAAAATACTGGAAAAAATGATTAATAATCGACTCGTCTGGGTTTTGGAAAAAGAAAACCTGATATCACCGTATCAAGCAGGTTTTCGGCAATACCATTCTACCAGTGATCAAATGATCAGCTTAGAGGACATTATATATACAGCTTATATATACATATATATATATTATATATACAGCTTTATTAAAAGGAAACATTGTGTCGGAGTCTTCTTTGATCTTCAGAAGGCTTTCAATATGACCTGGCGTCATGGTATAATGCTCCAGATACATGAATGGGGCATTCGTGGCAATCTGCCTATACTGCTCAGCAACTACATGAATGACCGTACCTTCCAAGTACGCGTCAACAATGAATATTCATGTGAAAGAATCTTGGAAAATGGCATACCGCAGGGTTCGCCGTTGAGCGGTACCTTGTTTACCATTGCCATTAATAAATTGATACTAGCCATTTCAGTAGAAATTAGCAAAAGCGTCTATGTTGATGATCTGGCAATTGTGTATGCCAGCAACAAGACTGCGATAGTGAGGTACAAATTGCAACGAGCAATCAATGCTCTAAATGAAGTTGCAAGGAATAACGGATTCCAATTCTCACCAGAGAAAACGTGCTGTGTACACTTTTGTAGGAAGAGAATTCCTCATCAAAGTCCTGCGTTGACAATTGACGATAATCCAATACAATATAAAGATAGCGTAAGATATTTAGGACTAGTGTTGGATAAATCCCTTACATGGGGATTACATATACAGGACTTGAGTGATAGATGCAAAAGAGCCCTAAACATTATAAAATGTTTATCGAATTTAAATTGGGGCTCAGACAAAGAGACATTATTGAGATTGTATAAAGCATTGGTTCAATCTAAACTAGACTACGGATGTATCGTATATTCATCCGCTAGAAAGTCGCACTTAAGAAAGTTAGACGTAGTTCATAATAGCGGAATAAGATATGCTACAGGCGCTTTTCGCACAAGTCCGGCGGCTAGTCTGATGTCTGAAGCCGGAATAATTCCACTACATTATAGAAGAGAGATCCTTTTGTTAAGATATGCAACAAATGTATGGGCTTTCCCTGCTCATATAAATAATAAATTGTTTACGAATCATCCTATGGCTGCAGTATATGAACATCGTGCTACCTATTCCAGACCAACCGGAATTAGGTACCACGAATTAAGAAGAAAATATGAAATTGCTATACTAGAGACACTAGCAATTTCTACTAGAGAAATACCGCCATGGCTCTTGCCAGCGGTAAATACAAGTTTGGATCTCTCTCAAGGAGAAATAAAAAAGAAACCAGCAGTGATCATCCAGCAGGAATTTTTAGCAACCGTCAGTAGTTACGAAGAACATATTAGAATTTATACTGACGGTTCTAAAACCGAACATGGTGTTGGATGCTCGATATATGTAAATGAAGAAGCCCACTTTTGGAGACTGCCAGATGTGGCCTGTGTCTACACGGCAGAACTCACTGCAATTCCGCAAGCTCTTCGCTACACTGAACACTATTGCGAAGAGAGAGTGCTAATATGTTCCGATTAATTAAGTGCACTCGTCGCAATTCGGAACAAGAACATTAAGGATGTCCTAATTGCAAACATCCTGTCCATTTTATACGTACTAAAACAACGAGGACAGCGATGCGTATTTTTATGGACTCCAGGGCATGCTGATATTACAGGTAATGAAATCGCAGACAAAGCTGCCAGAAAGGCAACAGTCTGCGATGATTTGGATACATTTCCTGTAAGAGTGGCAGATGTTAAAAACCGTCTAACAAACATAGTAAAAAACAAGTGGAACGCTGAATGGAGGAGTTTAAATACAAAATTAAACTCGGTTAAAACTTCTCCTTATAAATGGAAAAGCGACTTTAAGTTGACTCGCCGAGAACAAGTAGCGGTGACCAGACTTAGAATCGGTCACACGCGATTAACAAATTTATATATGTTAACCGGCGAAGTGAGACCAATGTGCGATGTTTGTAATAAAACACTGACAATCGAGCATCTAATAGAAGAGTGTACCATATATGAGGACCTCAGAAAGAGGTTCCGTCTTACAAATAATATTAGTGCTGATCTGGATAATGGAAATGAAGAAAATATAGTTGCATTTTTACACGCCAGTGGACTTCTTAAAAGTCTATAAAATGGAAGTTTAAAGCTGTGGTAAAAGATACTCTAAGCGGTAGTTTTATATATACATATAAGGGAGTCTCGAAGCGTGGCACGTATAGTGACGGGAGGTAGCCCTCTTGCCTAGGCCATTTTGGCTCACCTGCATTCAAGAGCAGTGAGTCGGGGTGTGTCCGATGATGGCATGGGGGACCCTCAAGGGTGGATTGAGGGCGCGAGGCTATGGGTGTACGTCGTGCATGCCTGTGGCCTGATATAAGAAGGATTCAACTGCCACGGCACCCTGGCACGACTGATATACTGCTCAACGGCGGTTCTGGTCGCCCCGAGGGTGCTTAAACAAACTATAAATGAGACTTCGTAGAAGAAAGAAAGAAAGATATGGTATTGATAAGTTTAATTTTAATTTTAATTTCATGGTCTTTTGAGAACCTATCTCAAATTTTAATATTGCGGCCCTTTACACCCCGTAAGTGTTTGTGATTGTCCTTGTCTTTCATGTTTTAATGTTTATTGTGAAGTTTGTGTTTTTAAATAAAATGTAAGGGCCCTTTACACCCTTACATATGACGATCCTGATGGAGATAATAATTTCTTTTAAAGAATGTGACGAGGGCTAATGACCTTAGCAGTCGATGCCCGTAAAAATTCAGTTAAAAAATAAAAAATAAAAAAAAAATGTCAGAAGTTTTTAATAAAATAAAATTTTATGTACTTTTCATTTTGTGTAAATGTAATTTAATAGGCGCACAAGGAAGTCATGTGTTGTACAGATCAGATTTTTTCTAAATTTCTACTGTAGCATTTTAGGTTTATTTATTTTAGTAAATTTCCTAAATTGACAAAATAGTTTCCTTTAACTGAGATATTATCTATCACTATGGGAATAGTTTTCAACTTTTATGTTATATAGTAGGATGGTAGTACAATATTTTGCCTATTCAAAGTCTTACTAATTTTTGCCTGTTAAATTTATTAAACTGAATTTGTTTCTTTTTTAATTTTTCTCTATTTATGATACTGGAGTGGACACAATATTCAAATCTGAACAAGGGATATGAGCTTCCTCTAACAAAAAAAAATTATTTATTTATTTTTTCTATTTCAGATGGTGGTTGTTTCCAATCTTTATCACATAGGTTTATCATAACTAAATAACTTCTTTAACTATGTATTATATTAGAATATTTTAAAACAGAAATCTCAGTAAAGAATAAAATGTATGCCAATTTAAATAATTCTACAGATTGTTTTGTTTTTGTACAGGTTGTTTTTGTTTTTCTTTCAAAATAAATAAATGAAGAGTCTCAGTGTGTTTTTGATGTAAGTGTGTGTGTGTGTGTGTGTGTGTGTGTGTGTGTGTGTGTGTGTGTGTGTGTGTGTGTGTGTGTGTGTGTGTTCAGGCCTTATTCTTCACTTAATACTAACTCTTCTAGAAGTTGTGTAACATTTTTTCTACAGGTAAAAGAGAAAATTACATTTTTTATAAAAACAATTTGAAGGTATATTGTTTTGTGGTCATATATTTATATGACCATAAAACAATATACATATATGTGGTCATATATTTATATGACCACATATATATAATATAAATATAAATATATGACCACCATATATAAATATTTATACGTGTATAAAACCTGTTGTCATTTGGATTTGTAAAATGTCTATTTTTTGAAAAAATTCAAGAAAATTATATGGAAAACTTGTGTAATAAAAAAACAACTTATGCTTAAATTTAAGTTTTAATTCATTCTTCTTGGTAGCAGAGGTGGTCGGCATGGGCCCTGTGTTTGGAGGGGTGCCATAGTGTACAGAGAAGTGTTATTTAGAAAAAAAAAATTAATTTAATCGTATTTTATGACACAACCTTTTTAAAAATATGTTTATATTGCTCAAACAAAACATCTCACACAGGATTAGACGGTAGCTCCTTTAAACCAGTTAGTTTACCTATTATCAAGGGTAAGGTATACAGAGGTATGTCATGTAAGAATATGTCATTAGCTTTTGATGAAAGCACAGAAATTCTCTGGTTTATTTCACCCCATATTCTACCACTTTTATCTTCTTCAGTATTTCTGCAGGAAAAATTAACATAAAAATAATAAGCTAAGGTAGATTTATTTTTCCTTATGTAAAAAAAAAATTATACATATATAGGGAAGGAGGGACACTGGATCCCTTGGTTTTGGTTGAAAACTGCTCAATAGTTAGAAGATATCAAGCCTGATGAAAAAATAGACTTATTATTTTCTGCCCTGAATGAGATTGCTCAGATAATAATGGAGTCATCTAATTAGTACAAGAATTTGACTTTTGAGTCCAGAATGGAAAAAAAAGGAAAAAAGCTTTTTGCTTCCATCCCTTTATGGTGGTTGGATAAAACTGAATATCATCAGAAAGTATTTTAGCTATCGAAGGGACATTAAATTATGTGAAATACTTATCTATCCTATGAATAAAATTTTGAAATATGGGAACTTTATGGTGCAGAAATACGGGAAATTTGGTCACCGATTGTGACCAAAATTATACAGCATCAATGCCCGATAAACAGAAATCAATTCCCCATGCACACACCCAGACCCAGCAGTAGCAGTAAAACTGGTTGGACAAAAAAAAAAAAACAATTTGAAATGCTTAATGGCATTCAGAAAAAGTAAAAATCTGTAAAAAACCCTACATACAGAATTTGACAGATTAGCATACTTTTCCTTGTATAGTGTACTGTGTAGCTGTACAGTATAATTATATATCCAGAAAAGTAGAAATGTAAAATAAACGTTGTAAAGCCATACTAAACATTAAAATATTTTTTCAGTTATTTAAATTTTCACTTTTTCTCGGTACAAAATGAAAAAATACTATCGGCAACATATTAATTCTTATTTTAGCTCGAATTTCAAAAAAATAAAAATTTTAAGTAAAAGTTGAACTAGTATTACGTTTTTAGTCTGTGTTTTTAAAAGTTGCTTATATTAAAAAAATATATATATGTATTTTACATGGCTTAGTTTCATTTCTATTTAAAATATTAGTATCCGTATGTAAGAAAAACTGTTCGGAGGAAAGTTTTAGACGCGAAGGGCGAGATACCAAAGTCTGGATAAAAAGCTGACGTCACGCGGCTGAAGCCGCTTTCCGGGAAAGTCCCAAAACAGTGGATTGTTTCTGATGCACGACTTACACACACAACTTAATTAAAAATATTTATCGTTTTATTTGAATAAAATATTTTTTCGTTTATTTAATTCGATAATTCTAACTAAAGCGCGCGCGCATACCGTATTTAATTTGCGCGGGTGTGACGGTACTAGCGGCGATGGTCGGCCCTAAATAAACTAATGTAATTTTACAACTTGCATAGAAAAAATTCGCTTGTACGGTCGGCAGACTGGTGAAGCCGCGAGGCGTAACGCACCAGGTACCGAGTGAATCGCGCGATCGAGTTCGAGACCCTTCTAGACCGAGTTACTTTTTTACACTTTAAATATTTTCATTTATTTAATTCTTCCGCTCACCTATGACGTCACGAATTGCAGTAGTTTAGAACATTTTTTGTTT
The DNA here is from genome assembly GCF_047948215.1 of Lycorma delicatula. Lineage (NCBI taxonomy): Eukaryota > Metazoa > Arthropoda > Insecta > Hemiptera > Fulgoridae > Lycorma > Lycorma delicatula. The sequence continues at coordinate 172,430,191 of NC_134458.1, forward strand.
GGGGGGGGATGCGATTTTACAAAACCGGTTTTTTTTTTGGCAGATGTTATTTTTTAATTGTTAACAAATACGCCTAAGAAAAATATGATCTTAATTAGGCGAAATCTCGATATACTGAGGGTGAACTTTATACTGAAGGTATAAAGGTCACCCTCAGTATAGCAAGGTCACCCTTGCTTTACTCATTTGTCCTTTTAATGGCACCAATGCCCCATATATAGAAGTAATCTGACTGTTTTTGGTCAAAATCGGTCCAATAGTTCTGGAGATAGTTGATTTAGAGGCCATCACCGAACATGCGTACATACGAACATTAATATCTGGAAAATTTCCATCCGGATTTTGTGTTCCTTAGGTGTCAAAACGCCAAGATCCGGTGAAAACCGCATATGCTCAAATTGTACCAATTATAATGCTTTCACTTCTAGAGCTATAGCGCTATCTAGACGGGAAAGTAAAAATTAGAAAACTGTATGCAGTGAAAATACGTAGACTGATACCGAACTTCTGTGGGAAAGCTCAGGAATTTGTGCTATTACAAAACGTAAACGTGTTAATAACATTAAAACAGAATGCGTTATAGTATTAGGTCACGCTATTTTACGATTAATACTTTTCAGTTCGTCTTTTTGAACTTGGTTTGATTCTCTTTTAAATATTTATATTAAAATAATTGAGGTCTCAAAATCGTATCTCTTCGAGGAAAAGTTTAAAATGATACGTAAATGCAGAAATTATACAGCAACATATTAGCCAGATATTTATAATAAATGTTGGTATAGATAACTTTTAAAACGTCACTTTTTTAAACTTTGCTGCTGGATTGCATTATATATATTGTTTTAATGACATTAAAGTGGCCTCTTTTACACAGGATGGTGGTGTCTGTGATATTATCACCCGTCCTTGATGCTACAGGTTTAATGTAACCTTGGTCTCCTGTTTTAAAAAAAAAATCGATGGCTTTTCCAGACTGTTGATTTATTCGTTGAAATCGTTTTTTATCAAAGTATTGAAATGTTTTTTTTTTTCATCGGCTTATTCTATGAATTATTTGTGATGACTATGTAACTTTAATTTATATCTTAACTTAACAGATTATTCGATTTGTATTGTTTTCTTTTTGTATTAAAGATATTTTTAAGTCTTGTGTTTTACAATTTGTGAATATGAAAGCGAGTGAGCACCCCATAGGAGCATATCTCTAGACGCGTTATTAAGATACGTTATGTTCAATCAGAAACGGTGAAACACTGTGATCTTTTACGAGTTAATAGGGTTTACCAATTAAAATAAAGTTTTTAAATGTTATAATTGTTTTTTTTTGTTATTTATTATTGATTTTTATTTACAAAGAAATAACATAATTGGATATATCGTCGGTAGTAAGTGTATGTTTGATAACGCTGATATTTAATAGTAAAACCTTGAAAGCTAAAAAAATGCACATTTTTTTATGGAAAGGGAAAGTTTTGAAACCGGTAGTGTTTTTTTAGTTTTTGTAGTTGGTAGCACTGATGGGGAAAGGCCATCCGTTTGACTTGCGACGGCATTCAAGATCTGACAGCTAGTCGAAGGTGGTATTCGCTTCTTACCCGCGCGTTTGTGTTTGTTGTTATGTCGTGATAACTTTTTTCAACTTTCTACGCGATAGTTTTATTTTAACAGTTTTCTTTTTAAGAATTACAATTTGTTTTCGTTTATCATGTTTATTTTGTAATCTTTTACGTTAGTATGTGGTACTTTTGTTTACGGGTGTCGAGTTGTCCATCATTAAATATTATTAAATATAAGATGTGAATCAGTGAAAATCTAATAAATTTTTTTTGTTTATTCGTTTTATCTTCGTGTTCGACATAAGTTAGCGGTGCAAGGTAAGCGTCCTTTAATGTGATGTATTTACTTTATATGTGACCGTAAATTTTATTTACGTTTTTTATTTTACTATTGTATCGCGTTTCATTATGTATAAATCGGTTCTGTTTTGTTTTATTTTACAATGAAGATAATTGTAACGAATAACCGTGAAGTAAGAATGCAATTTTTATGTTGCTTCTTATATTTTTTTATCGAGGTATACGCGATTGAATGATGTTTTAGATGCATATGATAATTGTTAAATCTTTTGAGAAAAAGTTTTCAGTCCTAACTGCAAAACTGTTTGATAGTTTACATTCAGCCAATTTTTTTTATACTAAAAATGAATTAATTTTAAGAAATAATATAAAAAATTTCTGTATTATGATATAAAAAAGGACGCGTTTGAATATAGACATCAATAAGCAATTCATTAAATGAAAAAATCAGTGAAGTGAGTGTGCGAAAAGCATGCTACTGGTAAATTTTCTGCGGGAGGGGTTTATTGGTCGCAAAAAGGGATAAACATGCCAATGTCTAAAACAGCATCTGGTGTACTATCTGTCGTAAAACATGTTTCAAGATTAATTTTTGATTGAATTTTAACAATTCAAATGACGTAGTTCTGTTTGTTAAAATTATTTCAAAACAAGCGGGACGTTCTAAAGTCGACTGGATTATATTTTCTTCTTTTTTACGTATGTTCAAAGCTTATTCTTCACAAATGGTATTAATGATTCTTATTTATTTTGTAGAGAAGTTTTAATAGTTGTGGTCTCGTTATACGTTGAAGATTTTTAAAGCAAAAAATTAGTTTGTCTACATGAACAGTTTGTCGTTTAGAATTGCTTAGTATTGGACTATTATAGCGTATTGATAAATAATATTTAGACTGATATATTTCATTTATTTTCAAAATGTATTCGCGCGAGAATTAAATATGAATTAACAAAACGAACTTAAGCAGTTCGTTAGTAGTCTTTCAACGTTTCTAGTATAATTTTTTTTTATACGCACACATCGCCTTTTTTTTGCAAACAGCTTGTTTAAAATATGACAGCGTTTTTTATAAATATATCATTTTTTAAATAAAAATGATGAAATACACTTTAAAATTAAATTTAAAAAAGAATAGATTAAAAATATGTTATTTTTCCCAGCTAATATAGAAATTATAACTATACTAAAGGGAAAGTAACGTATAGTTATCGATTTAAATAAAAATCATTCTTTTTTAAAATTATACCTCAAGGGAACATTTTAGAAAACATTTTTTTAACGTTTTCCCTAAGCTCAAAATAACCGTTTTTATAAGTGAATTTTTATGTAAGTACGTAATGTATGTTTGCCTGTTCAAAACTTAATAACTTCGGACTCTGTAAACAAGTTTCTTCAAACTTGATAGGAAAATGCCGTCGTCAGGATGATTTATTTTATTAAATCTGTGTAAAAACTGCAAAAAGGGGGTGTTTTGGCCAAAATAAAATTAAAAATTTTACTGGAACATTTTATCAAAAATTATTTCATATTTCAAAGGAAATATCCGTTTTGAGCAACGCTGAATCCATTTTGACTAGTTTCGGCGTGACGTCTGTATGTATATGCGTATGTATCTCGAATAACTCAAAAACGATTAGCCGTAGGATGTTGAAATTTTGGATTAGGACTGTTGTAACATGTAGTTAGTTGTTCACCTCCCCTTTTTGATTGCAATCGAAATTAAAATTAAAATTTTAGTTAATGGAATATTTGGATCTTAACGGGAAGGCACGTCAGTTCAAATCTCCTTTTGTATTTTTATTTATTTTTTTAACTTTTCTTTTTTTTAATTTAAATATCTTGATTTAATAAATTATTTACCTGCGATTGTAAAAAAAGGTGTATAATAAATAATAATTCAATGATAATAAAAAAAACAAAAATCAGAAGTTGTTTAAATGTAATTTAATAGGCATTACATATGTGTATATGTAATAGATTTGATGATACATCTGATTATTTAATATTAATTGAAAATTATAATTTAGAATCGTATTATCTTTGGATTTTCTAGTTTAATTTCTGTTAAATTTTATTTAATTATTCCGGAATTTCTGTTTAATTTTATTTATATTAAAAATAACTACAGAGTGACTGAAAAATAGACCCTAACAAGAACAACATATACCAGTACACTGAGGCATACATCCCCGATCTTTAATAATTGCAAAAAATTCTTATCTTTTAGTTCATTACTCCTCTGATATTGTCGGACAATATTCTCCCTAAGTCGGAGTTGATCATCCTCTCTTTTATTTGTTTTTTGTTGCCAATCATTTAATCGCTCTTGGTTTGATATAATTTTTCTGTTTTCTCTAGTTTTCAAATTTCTTTCTCTCTCTCTATATTCATCATCCTCTCTTAATCTTTTTATTTTTTCGTTGGTCTTAACGTTTTCTTCCTTTTATATTTATCATCTTTTCGTAATGTTTTTATGTTTGTTTGGTTTTAACATTTTCTTCCTCTTTATATCCATCATCTTCTCTTAATTTTTTTTATTCTTTCCGTGTTCTTAACATTTTCTTCCCCTTCGTATTCATCTTGTCATTTTTGTAGATGTATTTCTTCATGTTATGTTTCTTTTTCATTTCTGATTATTCACTAAATAATCCAATAATAAAAACTGAATATTTTACACCGTAAGATCGAAATTAACATTTGTAACCAGTGTACAGGAGTTTACTAAACGGAATAGTTTAATTATTATTAACTTTTGTTAGTAATAAATAAGTTGAATTAATGATTGAAAAAATATTTGATGTTAATAAAAACTAATATTTCAGCAGTTGTGTAACTGTCCACTGTATTAAAGAATTGGAGGATCGTATCTCACTTTCAATGAAATAAGTTTAAATGAAGTGCAGCAAAAAATTGTGTGTATGTAATTTGGAAGTCATGTAGTGTCCACATCAGATTTTTTGAATTCTTTTATAGTTTAAAAACTCAATGTATGATACCCATTGCGATTAAAATGTGAAAGTATTAATATTTCATTATCCCCAAACGTATAGAATGTTTTAAAAAAATGCAAAAAAGTTCACCCCTTCCTAAAAAAATCACATTTGAATTTATTTAAAATTATAGCTGTATCTTTTTATTTTTCAAATATTTTTTGACATTTTTTTAAAATTTAGTATTACCATATTGGCGACTATTTTTTAAATTTTAATTTAACAGCTTACTCCCCCAGAAGTAAGAGAACCCACACAATTAAAGAAAGGTTTTTTAGTAATCTTCTCGAATAAAATTTCACCAAAATGGATCGAAGTAAATAATTACATCAATAAATGAATGGTTAGTTCCCCAAAAAACAAGGAGTCTGAGATGGAACATTTACTTAAAATATAAATATCTTGATCTTTAATGTTCTAGATTGAAAATCCTTATGAACTTTATCCATTATTTTCTAGAGTAGAATAGGTTATCAAAATCCCGGGAGAATTTCCTGATACATCTGTATACAGAATCGATAAACGAGCCTGTAATAATTAACTGTAATAAATTTGTCGTATTTTATTTTCTGTATATATTTTTGAAGGAAACAAAACGTGTGTAGGCTGTAGTTTACGGCAGGAATTTTTAAAAGCTTCGGTTTGAATTACTGTTAAGAGTTCATAATAGTATTAAATCAAAAAATGCTTATCTAGCTACATTGTTAAATCGATTATTTGTTATTGATAATTTTAGTGATAATGTATGAAACCGTACCGATAATGAAAACAAAATGTTTATATGCAGATGGGTGTCTTTTTAAAAAAGTTATATCTCAGATTCACTTTTTTATTTTTCTGTTATTGTAATATAGAATATTATAAAGGAAAGTCTGATGGCTCAAAATTTGCGTACGGGTTTTGTTTTCCATTATTTACGTTTCTAAGTCTGCGTAAAAAAAATGAGTGTGTCGGTGTCTTTTTCCTTAATTTCTTAGGACTGGATTAAGAATAAAGCGTGTGGTGAATTGTATATAGGGACAGTTTGACTTTTATAAAAATTTGAATCAAATTTTACGTACGACTGAACCGATTTTAACGAAATTTAATACATGAACTAATTTTACATTTCCAAATTCTCAGATTACTAAACTTTGATACCAAATTTCCAGTCCGGCTTTCTTTTTTTGGATGGTTTTTAGAATTTGAAATTCCCCGTACGGGTTACCGGTCCGGTTGCAAGTAAGTCCAGCGACGGGTTGCCAGCATGGAGCATCTGGACGCGCCCTGGGTTTCATTCGGATGAATGAAGGCGTACCTTTGTTAATTCTGATAACGCTGCCGCCTCGGTCTGGGACTGCTTATTCGGTAAAAAATGCTTATTTTACATCAGCGGCAGGTTGTACGCGAATCTACAAAAGGAGAATCTCAGAGATTCGAAGAGAACTCTGTATATATGAACCGAATAAGAAGTAGAAGAATATCGGAGGCAAGTCGGATCATGTGCAGGGAATGGCTGAATCTAAGATGCCCAGAAGATTTTACGATTACGGTCCAATAGGGACGCCCATGAATGAGACGGTAAGATCAATTTAGAGTGTAGGATGGCCTAACAGGCGAAAGCCTAAGTACATGATAGAAAATAATAATAATAATAATAATAATTTTTACGCCGGTCAGCCGATCAACATAGTAAGCTTTTTTTTACAGCGAATCTGTCTTCGACTCTTCTCAACGAAAAATATTTAAAAAATATTATTCAATCGAAATGAACATAAAAAATGTGTAAAAATAAAGTCAAAAAAAGGTTCTACAACTCCTTAAATCATTTTTTAAAAAGGCTTCAGTCCTGTTCTTCAAGCACAAATGTTTGTCATTTATTCACCGGTTTTTTTTTAAATTTTTAATTTCTCGAAATTATACTAGTAAATGTTCCCCCGAGTTTCAAAAGTAAAAATACGGTGCAATTCTACGAATGTATACGTTCAATTTTTTTATTTATTTTAATTTTTTTTTGTTAAATTTACCCTAAAGCTAGAAACTTGTGCATGATATCGTGAGAATGTGGAATTGAAGTTTTGTAGCTTATGAAAAATGCAGTACAAAACCTGACCGGGATTTGAACCCTATACCTTACGGATGAAAGGAAGAGATGATACCGCTCGCCAAGTATGTTATAATGGTTTTATGTGCTAAAACCATACTTTGCTTAATATCTGTGGAGCGGATATAATCAGAAAATTCGGTATGATGATTCATTCGTTTGACTATTATTAATTCATTATTGATTATAATGCTTCGTTTTACGGTGAATTTTTTTTAAAATGAAAATGAAAGAAGGAGGTAAGTTAATTTCCCTTTTAATAAGCATTAAGTTTAAACTAAAAACTGTTACCAAAAACTTTTTCAGTTTTTTTCTCGATTTTCCAACTTGTTTTCTTGTATTTACACTGGAATACGGTAGTCTGAAGTTAATAATTTCTATGAACATCTCCTTTCATTACTATAGATTAATTGAATTTAAAATTTAATTTTGATGGTTTTATGATGGTTCATCGAGGAGCTTCGTATTCTATCTAATTACAGGGAGACAAAACGAACGTAAAGGTTGCCTAACTTTCGCTGTGTGTAAATTTTATTCTCGTTAAACTTACAGGAATTTGTCCTTTAACTTCTACAGTAAGTTTTTACTGTTTAAGTACTGAAGTTTTTACGGTTTATAAGTTCCTTGATAAAAAGATAACGTTACGAAATATTTTATAAATAAAATATTGTTATGGCACCTTTTACAACATGAAAAAATAAATAAATGATTACCTGTTAAATTGTTCGTAATTATTACTAATGAAAAATTCGTTTTTCTGTTTTCATACTTTTTGTTTCTGTTTCTGTTTTTCAATTGATGAGTACTGTTTTTACTTTTTCTTTAGGCGATTGAAAAAAAAGTTATACAGAGTGTTTCAAGAGGAATCTGCAATACTTTATAGGCGTATTCCGCCTATCAAAACAATGAAAAAATTTCAGATAAACATAGGTCTGGAAACGTTTCGTTAGCGAGTTACGGCTAGCGAAATATTTGCCTAGATTTCAGCTCCTCCAGTGAAATGAGGTCGTACTGACATTCTTTGGACGTTAATGTAGAAGCGAAGTTGATGGTTTTCTATGGTTTTTGAACTGGAAAATTCAATAAAATAGGTCCCACAATTGTAACTCCTTTAGCTTTTAAGTTATTTGACTTAAAACCCAAAATTAGGGGGTCCAAAAAACAACTTTTTAATGTTTAGCTTAAAATAACTTTCTTAAATAAGTAATAAATACATAAACAAAGCTTGTAGAGAATTTAATTCTTAAAAAGATGATGCAATCAATGTCTATGGACACTGAACACAATGTTTTCAAATTCGTTTTTATTGAAAACCAAACACAACTAAACAAACTAGCTGGCACAACTGCAGTTATGGTTAGAATTCTCTTAGAAACACAATAACATAATTAAATTTAATTTGGTTATCGGTAAAATTTCTAATATCTTAAATAGAAAACTCAAAAACCGTTTGAAGAAAAATGATTAGTTGATAAACGACAAAGAATAATTTGATAAAAGAAAAAAATGATTTTAAGAAAAAAGAAAAATAAGGATATTATTCCTCACCCTTGAACGGGATTGTTTAAATACACAACCGAAGTGAAATAATAATAGAATCGCGTAATCAGTGCAATAATGCGACAGTAAATCCGGAAACGATTAAAAATAAATAAAGTGTTTTGACCCACCCCTTTATGAGGGGTTTGATTTAGACCAAACGTCATCAGTAATATTTTCCCTATGTAAGTGGGGATGAAATTTTTAAGGGGGGTGAAAAAAAATTTCGTACCCTTCGAGTAAAGTTATGAAATACGAGACCCATAAGTTCATATCTCTGATTTCCCCCCCCCCCCCAATAATTGTGACCAAAATTAAATAACACCAATGCCCCTAATAAACCGAATTCTAAATCGTAAATTCATCCGAATCGGTCCATTCAGTATGGAGATATGAAGAAAAAATTATCCAACGTGTATACGTACAATCCAACCGTGTATTAATATAGCAAGCAAAAAACAAGGATGTATGCACTTAAGTGTATTCTTGGATGTGTTATTCAGTGCTTAATAATGTTCTTTTTTTTGTTAGAGGTGGTCATGAAACGTCAATTTTTACAAAAACCTCGACCTGCAAAATTAGACCCGATAATTGTGACGTCGATAATTAGTTAAGGCAAATACAAATGTGTAAACCAAACATTTTACAGATGACATCAAAAAAACTTACTAACGATTAAATAAATAATATTAATTAATTTCTTATGGTTTTATTGTGGCTGTTTATTTTTAATTTTGTTTATATATTTATAATTTACCTTTACTAATTTCTATCTACTGATGATGATTATTTAACGATCGTAATGCGAATCTAGTTTTAGATTTTTATTTTTTTTAAACTGTTATTAAGTTTTTTTTAACTATTTTCTGATTACGAATTTACTTCAATAATCAATTATCTAAGTGGTGTATTTATTCAAGTTTTTGTAAATAATTTGCTATAGTTTCCTTAATCTTAAATTGATTTTTTTTTGTGTTTAAAAACTCGTATAAACGTTATATTTATGGGGGCTTTATAATTAAAAAAAACCCATTTTACATTTTCAGTCTTTATTAATATAGTATAATGAAACCTCCACAATACGGAATGTCTTAAAAGTGGAAACCTCCTTGAAACGTACTGTTTCCCCAGTCCCGAATTATTTTAATAGAAATTAATATTTTCAAGACGGAAAACTTTTTAAAACGGAAACAGAAAAGAAACATGGATTTTATTTTTAATTTCACGTGTTAAAATCTATCTCGTTAGTCGGAAAGGAAATAATAAAAAAAAAAAAAAAACGGAACAGCCTGTAATAAAGTGATTAAAAACAATTATACGCAAACCACTATTTGTAAAATAATAAATGCAGTAGATAATCGTTGTTTTGCACAAGATATGCCGTCACATTTATGGCTGAACTTCGGCCTATAAGCCTGCGGTCATTAATAAAGTACGCTAACGGGCGACAGGGTATGTAAACAATACGTGCTGTGTTTTGTGAACAAGTTAATCGTTTCTTAGAATTTCTATAGTATAGATTTAGAATATTTTATTCAGTGTCGTGAACTCGGTGATTGGAAGCGGTAACAGTTTTCATCTTTCATGAGCGTTGCTATTCTAGTTTCACATTTTATTGTTCGAAACCGTTTAATTTAAATAAAGGACTTGATTGTTTTAGAATCTGTATTAGTTCATGTAGCGTTTTAGGCTAAGTGTGTTTCTTATTTTTTCAGTGTAACTTTTAAGTGAAATATAACTACGGTTGCCATAATTTTTTATTGACCAATCGGGACACCTGAAGAGAGTGGGTGAAGGGTTGAGGGAGGAGAGTTGAGGCGGAGGGCTGGAGTTAAAAATGTAATACAATAATACATTATGATTTACATATATTTTGTCTATATTGTATAAATATAATACTTAATACATAAAAATGTGTAAATAAAAGAATAAAAAAGACAAATTGTGCTCGATTAAAAGATTACATATTATATTAAGAATCTGTAGGAAGGTGTAATTTAAAACTTGTACCTTAAACGTTAAACCAGTCATATTTTTCGCTTGATGCACCTTTCTTAATATATCGTTTTTGTTTTTTATTTTGTTAAAAAATTCAGAACAAGTAAGCCAAAATTTACTTTACACAGCATCAACGCAAGTACTGTTGATTCTTGCATTAAATCTCTTTCATCTGTCCAAGCGTTGTTCATCAATGAGAACACTCTTTCTACAGGAGCTGATGTTCCGCGAAGGCGCAAAAGACGTACTCAAGTCCAAGATTACGCATTGAGATGTCATTTTTCTTAACATGGCTGAAGAATTGCAACCAGTTTTCTTTCCTCGATAGCTTTTTGTCGTCGTCTTTTTCTTTTGTTTCCCAGACTCCCACTTTATTAGTTAAAATTTTCTTAGCAATAACAGCTTTATCAAAAAGTTCATCTGTATTTATCTACAGATAAAAAAATGTTGGTTTTACCGACATTGATGTTTATTTTTTCAGCTGTTCTTTCAAAGTCATCCCACAAGATTGTGTTTTCATTTACCTAGTTAAATTCCTTGGCATCCCTAAACTGTTTTCTCAAAAGTCTAAGTAATACACCGATCAGAGAATGCAGTAAAGTCATTTTGAATGTTATAATAATCCAGCTGAGCTTCTTGTAGTATTTTTAAACGATTTTTTGCTCCAGAATGAATAAAATTACAGTCTCTTCTCTCTTGCAGATTTTCTTTTAATTTTTGCAAGGAAAATGCAACATCAGTGGCACTTGATTTGTTTCTTTGATGGCTAAAATAGTTTTGTTAAACAATGATAACTGGCCGTGAACAAGCCATAGGTACAGCTCGCCTCGTTCATCATCAAAATACGTTTTTATCACAGCTGGGCACATTTCTTGTAATACAAAATACTCCCTTAGTCCTTGGAATAGTTTCAAAATTCTTTCTGCTGGCATCAGTGAAAGGAATCTTGTGTTTGCATGCTGCAAAACCTTACGGTATTCAATTTCTGCAAATTCACAAAATTCATTAAGCTGTGTCACACGTAGAATATAGATATGAAAGTATTTGTAAATTTTAGGTACGGGGCACTTAAGTAGGAAGGAAATTAACAGCAGTCTAGATAGAATTGTGGACAGTGTGGGCACCACAACCGACCAGTGATAGATCTACCTCATTCTTGATCAGAATGAAAACGTTGTTTTTCCCTCTTCTTTTCACTCCCCGAAACGTTGTATTGCAATTGTCAACACAAAACCCAACAATTTTTTGTTCCAAGTTTTATATCTCGTAACTGGTAAAATATGATTTGATAATATCTTTGTAGTTCACCTGGAACGGATTTAAAATCTAAAAGCTTAACTTGCCCCGCAGATTGTTGTTTAAGTAGCGCAAAATAACAGGTACAATTTTTATTTCTGTTCTGTTTGAGGCATCCTTACTTAGTGCAACAAAACTCGATTTTGCTAAGTCTTCACGAAGCTTTTCGAATGCTAAAGTTGCTATTACATTTATCACAATTGGTTCACATTTTGTTTTTCCTGGAGAAAATTTAGGTTCAAAAAATTTTAATTAAATTTCAACACGTTTGAATTAAAGCTCGTCATGATTCGCGTATGTTGCCTCTTTTGCGGTTATGTCCAGTTCTTTGTTCACAGGATTGCTACTCTTAAAAAAATTTGTTACTTTTGAAGATACAGCAGATAATAAACTATTTTGGAGTCTATTTGATTTTAAATGGTCGTTTATGTCCGAACGACGACCGAGAGCCACAGACTTTTATCAAGTTAACTTTATCATCATGAGTACGTACCTTTTTTAAAAAAAGAAATTCACTTTCCAGGCACTCTGTAAACGTTTTTTGGTAGACACTCTTTTTGGTATTCTTGAATTTAGAACTATACGATAGTATAAAACAACCTAAACTAATGTAGCCCTGCACAAAAGCAGATTTCTGACTATACGAACATGCTAACAGGCAACATGTCAAGTTTTCACTGCGTGACAGCTAACGGAACCAAGAAAAAGGCTGGGGTATTGAAGTTTACTCTTTAACTTAACGCGTTGGACTCGTCCGGAGCACCAGCGGTATTCACAGCAAACTCCTAGGCAGTCTCACCTGCAAGACGTTATTACTGAACTCGTTCATTATTTTTCTATGAACCAGATTCACCGACCGGGATATTTCGGCAACCAGGCGGGATACCAGGATAGCAGTCTAAATCCGAGACTATCCCGGTCAAACGGGACGTATGGCAAGCCTAAATATAACTAACTTGAAGATAGAAATAAGTGTTTTATATTCGTGAAATACAGTATCTGTGAATGAAAATAGTTAGTACCGCTGCGGTAAGTCAAAATTTATGCAGTAATCAGTGTAATATGTATTTTCTAAAACCTATCGGTTTTACAATTTTTAAAAACTAGCGAATAATATCGTTTTTATACAGTATATAAATTTTCCGGTATATTCCGAACGTATTTTGTTGTCTACTTCATTTTATATTCGTATAATTCATTTCACAGGACCTCAATATGAATTAGCTGTATTTTTTAATGACACACAGAAACCTCTTCAGAACGGATTTCTTACTCGGTCCCGACATTCCGTTTTGGGGAGGTTTTACTGTAACAGATGATTATTCTTTGTCTTATGCATAAAACTGGGGATTCAAGCACATTTAACAGGATATAAAAACTTCAAAAAATTTTTTAAAATACTGGGAACTATTTTTCCTAAAGCTTTTTTCAGCAATATGACTGAAGTCCCTTTTTCTGTTTTAATGATTTTCTCCATTATATATTTGAGTAGTTGAATTGATTATAGTCAGCAAAAGATGTTTTGAAAGAATAGTTCTGTTTTTTTTTAAATTTTGTATTTATGAAATTTCTGTAGACTAAAAATGTTATTTTGTATTTATGAAACCTTTATAGACGGTAGGTTATTTAAGTGTTTTACCGTAAAAAACATACAGTTTTTCTTCGCACTTTCTTTGAAAAAGTTGTTTATTTTCTCTTTTATTAAATGTTTTTGTATAATTAATTTAATAAATACCTACTACAACTTGTTATTTTTTATAAATTTAACATGTTAAAAGATTTAGGGTTTTATTTTAAATTGTGTATTATATACATCATTTTTATTTTCTATTAACGTTTTTTGTCTTCCTAATCCAATTTTCTTATGTTTTTATTGTGTATGTTATACATTTAAATGAGATTGGGGGGGGGGTAGTCTCATAGGTAAATAAATAAATACGACGTCTGTTCAAAAAATAACCGAACTCTTTTAATTATTTAATGACGTGCGGTTGGCAGCATTGATTCCGTATAATCTCCTCTGTAACCACATCTTCTTGGATTGTTGATATCTCCTTAAATTTTTGTGTTATTGTTGTTTGAGTATAATATGTTTAAGTATTAATAGCGATTTTTGTAATGTGCGATTTTGAATTTTTGTCTCAATGTCGTAGCCGTAAACCCAGCTTTCGTCTTCCGTTACGATCATTTGCGTAAATGTTTCATCGTCATCGGCTTGTTCAAGGAGTTGTCAGTAATTGTCCACTCGATGTTCTTTCTGTTGTTCGGTCATCAAACGAGGAACAATCTTTGCTGCAACTCGATGCATGTTGAGTTTTTCAGTCAAAATGCCATGGCATGATCCAATCGAGATGCTAACTCTTTCTGCATGTTCTTTGACAGTCAATCGGCGATTTGCACGCACCAGATCGTTGATTTTCTGAACGTGTGTGTCAACAGTGAAAACCATTCGCAGCATTGCGCACGGCCCAGAGCATTATCTCCGTATGCTTGTTTAAAAACTTGAAACGTGTCTGTGAAAGTTTTCCTCAGTTTCACGCAAACGTTTACGTCGTATCGTTGCTCCCGAAAAACGCACATTACAAAAATCGCTAACACTTAAACATGTTGCAATCAAATAACAATAACACATGAACTAAACGTGATATCAACAATCCAAGAACATGTGGTTATACAGTAGGTTATGTGAAACACTGCTGCCAACCGCACGTGACTAAATATCTCCGTTGGCGCGTAATTAAAAACGTTCGGCTTTTTTTTGAACAGACCTCTTGTATTATTTATTTCTTTTTGTGTATTTATTTCTTTGTTCCTACTTTTCCGTCTATATTCTGTACAGCTATACAGTATAATATTGTAAAATGGAAAGCTTGCTAACCGTGTCATATGCTTGAATTTCAGGATTTTTTTTGCAAATGTTAACGTTACATGATAAAATACAATTTTTAGCTTTGAAGAATTCCGGAAGAAAACACGTATGTTGGCCTGTTTTTATTTCTTTTTGCTTGGTATCTCCAGGTTGGATGGACTTATTCGGATGAAATTTGGCACGATAAATTCTGTATTTTGGACTTTGATGCCATTTAATTTTGTTCACAATCAAGGAGGCGGGGAGATAATGCCATTACGGTTTCCATTTATCAAAATTTTACCTTAAAATTTTACATTTAGGCAATTTTTTCACATAATTTAATGCCTTAGGTAGATAAGACATTGTTTATGGACTTAAAGTTACATTTTGTACTAATTAGATAATTTCATTACTTAGTATATTACTTTGGTTATGTAATCGCTCAATTTTATACTTAGGGATGGGAATAATAAACCTATATTTTTTTGTAACTTTTTCGTTGGTTTTCGTGGTAATTATTTCTCTGTAAACGGTTTTTGAAAGTATTCTATTACAATTTTTGGAAAATTCACTGACAAATAACTTAAAGCAAACTAATTTAAATTACGTTATTATATTTTAAACGTATTTTTTTTGTTTTTTTCCTAGTTATCGTTTAGGATTTTTATGAAATTTTGTCTGTTGACTTTTGAATACGGATCACCGATGCCACTTAACTTTGGTTGTAATCTGTCAAATGAGGTGGAGGGATGGGAATTGCGGTGACCATGGGTTCGATATCGCAATATTATGTAACTTTACCGGATTCGGCGAAAACTCTTGCCGGCTGATTTTAAATTAAACTAAATTAAAAAAAAAATAATAATAATAATACATCTTATTAACTCATATACTTTTCTTGTTGTTGTTGATGAAGGTATTATGTATTTACAAACAAATAATTCATTTAAGTTTGCTTCTGGAAGAAACAAGGTGTAAGTATGATTTTGCACAAATTGTAATTAATTAGGTTTTTGATTTTGAAAAGAAACCAATGTTAATTCTAATTTGTTTGGCGATTCTTGGTGTGCCGTTTTGTAATATTTTATAGAAAATAGTTCCTGATTTTTGTAAAAGTTTTTATAAATGACTACAGAGATTGTTTTATACCTAAAAATAGTTAAACATCTTTCCCGTGCAACAAATGATAAGCAAAATTAATTCTATTTATTACGTATTGAATTGCATTAATAATACAATTTATCGACTGGAACTTATAAATTGCACTCTACATATCATTAATTCTATTGTCATAATTGACGCTTACCGCTGAATAGGCGAATTATTTTATTCTCAAGTTAATTATTACAGTACATAAATATCGTATGAATTATAATAGATTTCCAAACTATGTACCGGAGTGTTTTGTGTCTTCTTTGAACATTTTACTCTTGGCTACACTTTGGAGAAAATGTTTTAAAAATAAATTCTTATATTATTATTATTCTAAATTTTAATATACCTTCTAGATAGTTCTCAGAAACTAACAGGAAATTAAATACCACGACTTATGAGGTTTTTTGAGTATTAAAAAAAAACACCTTAAAGCTTGTTTTAAAAATACTGTACGGGGCGCGCGTGTTTGTATGTATATTTATGTTGGCCTCTATTTATCGTATTATCATAAGAATATTATTTTATTCGTAATATTAGTATTTTGAACGATTAAAAAATATATAAATGATTTTCCACCTATAGAATATGATCATAGTACTACACAGTACTGCGTAGAAAACTGTATAATTTTTCGCGAAAGAAATATACAAAACAAATTCAATGAAAAATTGAAAGGGTATAATTTTTTTAAATTTAATATTAAAGTATATTTTCGGTTTATAAGAAAATAAAAATAATATAACCGTACTTTGATGAAATAATTAAAAATAATGTGTAGACTCAACACACAAGCATCTAGTTTAAACTTACCACTGTGACTGTACATAAGCATGTGTGAAAAATACCCCAATGTAAAGTCAACATAACCTCAAATTGAGGTTATATTTTTTGTTATCAACCTTAAATTGTGCGTAACTGAAGAACGACTCGACTAATCTTCGTCAGATTTTCGCATGCACAACTTCAGATATACTACTACAGCATATCTAAATTTTAATGAAATTTATTTAGTAGCTTTGGAAATTTTCTATTCACAAATTTGATACATATGCCTATGTATATATTTATAGCAATGAGAAGGAAATTATATTTTAAGTGAATGATATTTTCTTACCCCTCATACCTCAAAACGTAAAGAAAACTCATTTTCATCTTCAATCCCTCCGTGCGACTGAAAGTAATACCGTATTTTTTTTCGAATAGTCGGTAAAAAAGTAGTCTTAAGTAATTTGATGATAGACTATTGGTTATATAAAATTTTGAAAAAGAATTCAGAAAAGGACATGGGAAGATATTAAAGGGATTCTATCTAAAAATAATTACAAAAAATAATTTGTATTACATATCTGTTTCAGATTTGTTGGGGGGTATGATGGGCGTACAACATTATTGATGCAAGTGGTACTTACTAGTTACGAGTTGTTTTCACCGAATGAACGTCTTGGTAGTGATGAATATTTCTTTCGTTTCAGTTGGCTTGGCAGCCGGGGGGGTTTAATGACTTCTTATAGTATATTTGACCAGTAAAAAGGGAAGAGAAAATCTCTTCACTCCATATTTTATTTATTGAGGTTCCTGGCGTTTGATGTTTTTTATTGGAAATTGATATCCAAGAATTTTCGCGAGGGTCTTTCGTTTCGTCTGTTACGAAAAGAAAACGTCTGTATCTCAAAGAAAATCTTATTTAAAGAAGATTTTACTTCTCCATGGTTTTTAATCAAGCCGATCTCCATGGCGGAGTGATAGCATGTTGGCCTTTCATCCGGAGGTCCCGGGTTCGAATAGCGATCAGGCATGACATTTTTCATACGCTAAAAAAATTTCATATTCCCATGCACAAGCTTCGAGGTTATATGATGAATTAATATTAACAACAAAAAAAAACGGAAAAAAATTATATATATATATATATATATATATATATTTATTAGAAGGAATAGCGCAACATTAAAAAAAAAATATATATTAAAAAATGATGGATAGAGGGAAAACGAAGCGAGATAAAATATTTGTCTACATGACTTTTTTTATGTATTTTGATGCCCTGACCCCCAGTCCTTTTAAGTTTAGTCAACACCTCCTGGGACACTGCATGCCCCCCTTGAGGTAGGTCCTTTGCACCCACTCCGTTTCTGTTATCTTATTTTTGAAAGTTGAAAGTTTGAGTATTTAATTACTCCCATTTCCTTCAAGACAATCTTTAATTATTTTTCTTTTGCCTTTCCCGGCGAATATAGCTAGAGTTGCTATATTAAAGGGGAAAATAAGGGGTGATCGTGTCAAAGATTGGGTACGGTTTTTTTTGAAAATCTTTACGTTTTAGGGTCCAATTAGTTCATCTAGACCACAGAAAATGTGTATGTACGTGCGTACTTATGTGTGACGCACTGCTTTTGGCCTTATATCTCAGGATTGACCAAACCGATTTTCAAACTTGGTTCATATATTTCTATTTATGGTTCAGTAATCATATTATCTTTTTCAAAATTCGTCCAGGGGGTGCGGAATATTACGAAAAAATCAATTTAAATTTTCTTCAGAGGCACTTTAAAGAAAATCTATTTTGGCAGATTTGTTTCCTGTACTTGATATGTAAATAATTAAAAAAAATTGTTTTCAAAAGATCAACCCATCTCTTAAAATTGAATCATATGTTTTTTGTTCTTTTGCTCTATCTCCTTTCGGTTTAAATATTTAAAAGGGTTTTTGGTATTTTGTACATCGTATAAAATGTAAAGGGAAAGTCATGTAATACTTTTTTTATTCTTCTATTTCTTCTTTTATTAGCTTTTTTATTCTTTATTGATCCTTTTATCACCGTTTAATCTATCCTTCTTTCTAAGATATGTCCTGGTTGCCTTTCTTTTTGTATATTGTTGAAATTAAGCTTCTACTCTTATTCATTCTTTCTAATTACTCATTTCTCATTCTGTCGGTCGATTCAGTTTTCTCCCAAATCCTTCATTCTTACATTTAAAATCTACCAGATCTCTTTTTTCATTTTTCTTATGTTCATGTATCACATCCATGTTATGATACACCCTTTACAAGACGCTTGTGTAAGGTTTACGTTTTAAGGTCCAACTAGTTTATCTAGGCAAGTGATTCTCAACCTTTTTACCTCCATGACTCCCAAAAAGTAAAAACAAACTATATAATGAATATTTCGCGACCCCCCCCCCCCCAACCCAATGAAACCTAGTTAAAATTATTTAGCTGGGTTGTTAGCGGCAGGTATGAACGTGCATATATGAAGTGTACAAATATGAGCAACTTACAGGTTCCAACTTGACGTGTACGTGCTCCGTGTAATTTGATTTCATTATTTTTTACGTATAAAGTTGTAGGCTATTTTCGCGATCCCCAAGTTGAGAAACTCTGATTTAGACCAAAAAGACATATGCATATAAATATGTGTATCGCACTGCTTTTGGTCTTATAACTCAGGATTAACCAAACCGAATTTCTTCTAATTTGACTGAAATATTTCTGTATATCGGGCATTGATCGTATTAACGTTTTTCAAAACTCGTGAAAAAATCAATTTCGATTTTCTTTATAGACAACTTTCAGCTCTATTTTATTTTCACTTTTGTAATCTTCCGTTAACGTCGTATTTAAATAATTGTTTGTTTTATTTGTTCAATTTTTCCGATTTTCGTATTTCTTCCAATTCATTGAAATATCTCAACCTGTTTTCAAGATGTAAACTTTCATTGAAAAAACACAAAACTGCAAACAAAGAGAAACTGAAGTGAGATGAAATGAACGAGAGAGCATTTTTCCACATAAGGTTTTACTTTTCCGTCTAAATAGCGCTATAGCACAGCTGTAGCACTAGAAGGGAAAGTATTGTAATCGGTCCAATTTGGGCAAATGCGGTCTCCATTGGATCTTGATGTTTTGACCCCTGAGGAACCAAAAACACCGGATGGAAATTTTCTGTATGTTAATATTCGTATGTACGTGTGTTCAGTGTTGGCCTATAAATCACCTTATATCTCCAGAACTACTGAACCGATTTTTGACCAAAGTTGGTCAGATTACTTCTATATATGGAGCATTGATGCCATTAAATTTTCAATTTAAAAAGTCAAGGAGATGAGGCTGTAAAGTAAGGTCACCCTCAGTATCTAAGGATTTCGCCTAATTAAGGTCATATTTTTCTTAGGCATTTGTTAACGATTAGAAAATAACAATATTTGCCAACAAAGTTTGCAAAATCGTACCCCCACCCCAAAATATGCTCTAAATTATGTTCTAATGTCACAAGTGAGCGGTAGAATTAAATAAATGAATAATATTTAAACTTTAAAAACGTAACTCGGCCTGGCCGGGTTTCGAACTCGATTGCCCGGTCGACTCGGTACCTGGTGCGTTAAGCCTAGCGGCTACCCACTGTGCCGACCGTACAAGCGAAATTTGTTCTATGTAAGTTGTGAAATTACATTGGTTTAGTTAGTGCCGACCGTCGCCGCTAGTACCGCCACACCCATGCGAATTAAATAAGGTATGCTCACGCGTTTTGTTAGAATCACTGAAATAAAGGAATAAGTATTAAATAAAGGAAAAAGTATTACATTTAAATAAAATGATAAATATTTTAAATTAAGTCTTGTGTGTAAGCCGTGCATCAGAAACAACCCACAGTTGGAAGACTTTCCCATAAAACGGCTTTAGTCGCGTGACGATCCTACAAATGTGTTTTCAGCTTTTTTTTTATTATTTTGATGTTCTGAATCAGTTTTTCAAGATTTGTCAGCACTTCCCGGGACATTTTGTGTAATATAATTTTTTTTTAAAAATCGAATCGATCATTTTTACATGACTGAATACAGTCACAATGACTTTATGACTGGATACAAGTAGAAATATGTTTTTTTTTTTTTTTAGTTTTGTTTGAAACTGCTATTTTATAATAATCGAGTTAAGATAGTTCATTTACAATTTCATTCATATATTTACATTATATTTTTCATATATAATTCGATTAGTATTTCGTCATATCGTTGTTACGTTTACGTTAAGTTTTATTTTTTAATTTTGTCAGTTGGTATCCATTAGACTTCGTTTGCTACTAATCCCGTACACAGTATGTCACGGCACTAGAAACAAATATACATTTACAAAGGTCGGATTTCTCTAAAAATAAGCGTCTAGTATACAGTCATATTAATTTTTCAGTCACGGTTGTGATTTATTTTTACTTTTTGTTAAAGAAGGCAGTGATGTTAATTTTAAAAATATGGCCCGTTGCCATATTATTATATTTTTTTTTAAGTGAATTTTCTTGGAATTATTCATAAAATTTACTGGGGTTTTATCATAACTACTATTTACTACGTAAGTACCTTTATTTAGGATTTAAAACATTAAGTCCTTATGAGTGGAATGATCTTAAAAAAACCTTTAAAGAAATAAAATAGTTAGGAATACAATGGCCTCGGTTATTTTTTAATTAATTAATTAATTATATCATTAATTCATAATGAATAATAAAAAATTACACATCCAGATAGGAAATAATTGAATCAACCCGAGTCATCAATTAATAAATGCATATTTTCAAAGCATTTATTGATTTACATTATCGTTCGATTGTATTACTGTACTGATTGTATTTTTGTGACAAACGAATTTCCTTCATAAAACAAAAAGTTTCGTTTCAGGACCGGCTTTCGTCGTTATCATTTTCGTAATTTGTACTCTGTTGGTTAGATAATGAGTTACGGTATATTGGATGCGCTGGTTTTTGGAGTACGTCGCGATAGAAAATAAACAGTTTGACGTAACTCGGACGTGCTTTCTCGTTAACAGAAGTAAAAAGCGTTTTAAGCATTGTTTTGCTTTGAAACGCCTTAATAAAACGCTAAACTTGTCAAGCGTTATTAAAAATGTATTAAGCTTACATATTTTATCTTATCAGATCATTAAACCGTTTAAATTATCTCTCTCACCAAGTTATCTAAAATAAAATGTTTTTATTTTTTTAAAACAATAATATTATCAGTGAATTTTTAAACTACTAATTAGAAAAAACACGCTGAATTTTCTGCATTCGCTCAATATAGACGTGTACTTAAACGATTTTTATTAACGCCTTCTGAATTATATTTTATATTTAATATCTTCATGCGTTTATCTTAATATTATTTAATATGTTTGTATTTAAAATTATTAATACGCTCTTTAATCACATTTATTTTTAATTTCATAATTAATTGAATATTTTACGATGCTGCCCGGTTTTCCTTGATCTATCCTAGCAAGTGATATGAAAGTTACTTTTTTATCCGTGTATTACCATATCTTTCCCTTTCTGATGTCATCTATATAATGTACAGAACCAGAATTTTTTTTTTTAAATGGACATCCACGAAAGAGTAACCCTGATAATAATAATAATAACAATATTAATTATATTAGCGAAGTAATATGTGCTTGAAATTCACAAAATGTCGGTAGCACATTATAATATTTATCTCTTTCTTCGTAAATTATCCGATATTTTATCTGTTCATGTTGGATGCCAAGAATTAAAAATAATAATAAAATTCGCTTTTTCATGGAGATAACGATTTTTCTAACAGCTCGTAAAATATGAGAAAGTATTCAGTTTTATTTCCTTTACGTAAGATATAATTGAAGGACTATCTCATAATCTGGAATTCCCCGCAATAAATTATAAAATTCTACTCTAGTCATCGTAAAGTATGATGAACCGATAATGTAATAGGTAGGTAAGCGCCCGACTGTTTGAGCCAAGTATCAAACTGCACGCGCTTAATTGGCAGTGATAGTTTAAAACTGCATCTGCGGATTAATTCATAGTCAACTGCGTCATAGACTGGTTTGATACTATTTTCTGTTCTGTCTTGTACTTATAACTTTAACGTAGATTATTACAACCTATATAATTAATTTTTTGCTTTATAAATTCCAATCTTTGTGTTCATTTACGATTTTTACCGTCTAAAAATTCCTCTGTTACCAAATTAATTAAACCTGTGTATATGGTTAACTTAGTTCATCTTTACAAGATTTTGCTACAAATCGCTTTCTTCTCATGTTCGTTCCTAAGACCATATCATTTCTCATTTCTTTATTTATCATCTGTCTAATTTTAATATTCACCTCTGATACAGTACTTTAAAGGTTTTGTTTAAAAATTTCAAATTTTTTAAGAGATATTGAAATACTTCAGGAGACGTGTGCCATGTTCGACAGTCCACGGTGCCGATAATTCTGCAACACCATAATACTCGACTACATACATCCCGAGCATCCGCCAAGGCTCGTGTGAAGTTGAAATTTGAACCTATCCTTCACACCCCATACTCACCAGATTTGATGCCCTGTGATTTTCATTTTTTCCGCAATTAAAGGGATATTAAGGGTATTCATTTCACCACGGATGATGGAATAAAGGATGCAGTGAGCTCCTCGATCAAGAAAAAATCGCCAGAATTCTTCGTTGACGTAATGAGAAAGCCGGTTCACATTTGGAAGAGATGTGTAGCCTTAAATTGATGGTACAGCAATTCTCAGATTTATTTTTTGGCCATATTAGTATAATTTTTTATTCATTTATCTGATATTTTATTATTTTTGAAAAATAAATATATAGTTAAATATATTAATTTTTGGGGTATTTAGATATCCCAAATTTCGGGGTTTGGGTATTATTATGTGGCCAATTGAAGGAAATTCATATATTCTGCCGTATCATAAAAAGTTATTAAAAATGTTTTATTTCTAATTGCACCTTATGAGTCGAGGCAGAAAAGGATTAATTGATTTACTGATTTCACTATATGTGCTAGTCTTTCTTATCATTAAGGTGTATGTAAATCATTTGAGTAACAAGTGTTTCATTAATTAAATTTGAATTATTTTTTCGGAGAGAAATAGATAATTTTTTTTATGATGGGTTCATAATAATATATAAATCACATCAGGAATGGATAGATATTTTACTCCACGAGTAAATATTTACTTGGATGATTCAAGGTAAACCTTGATAATATTTTTTTATCAGAGCAGTTCGCAAATATACAATTATTATAATATAAAAAAATATACGTGATTAAAATCCCTATTAACTATTTAAAATATAAACACATAAAAATATTAAGGTAAATACACGATGATACTAAATGTATGAAATAACTACAAAATAATTGACAATTCAAAAGACTTGAATTGAAAATTATTTTGAGTACACGTTCAACTGGATACAGAATGTTCAGGTTATTTTAAAATTTTTAATTAGTATTATTATTTAAACGTTCATCGGGAGAGTAATATATTTTTCTATAAAAGGAGACCTTTTAGTTGAGTATTAAATAAATTAGTGGGAAAATCTTTTAAATGGTTTCGAAATTTATTACAAATGGGGAATAATAAGATCCTTTCTAGTTCGAAGTATCGTGTTGCGTTACACGGAAACAGTTCAAGATGTAATGTTAATCAAAGTGTCAGTACCGTTGAGAAGAGAGTGAAAATAACATTTACAGAGCTGAATATCGATGACGTTTGTGTTGGGCTTGGTGTACCAATCTGAAGCAGTATATTCGTCCCAGTGTAGAAAGCAACAGAAAAACGTCGTTTATCACCTGATATAGGATGGCTACTATTTTTGAAAACGGGTTACGTTTTTTTATCAGTGACGTGTAACATGTTAGGTTGCTATTACCTCTTATGGCTGAAATTTGTAAAAAAAAAAGAGTAGATGAGTATTTAAATTTTAATTTATCGTAGTAGATTTTACAAAGAAATTAATAAAAGAAAGATATAAATAATGTAGTAGTAGAATTGAAAAAAGAAACGACAGTGCAGTTTTTTAATCTATATTTATATAATAAACAATGTGAAAACTAATAAATATCATGTATCTATGAGCAGTCCAATCAGAACGGCAAATGGTTCGCTTACAGTTTAGCGAACCTGTTTAACGAAACATCTCTACCTGTACAGGTCACTCACCACATTTTGTGCGAATATTATAAAAAAGTATGCAAGATGCAGGTTTGTAACACGATGTTTGAGTGCTAAAAGCTTTCAACCATCGCAGAAATATATGATAATTAAGCAATCCATTTTAAACATGATTAAACTACTTTATTAAATTATTTTATATACCTTGAAAATATATAAATAAATATTTCTACTTAAAAGTTGTTCTTATTTTGCTTATTTATATATTTATTTTAATTTTTCTTTTTGCATTTATTATTTTTTACAACTATGCTAACTTTGTTATATTTTTGCAAACGAGTTTAAATCTTAATGACTCGTTTAATAATAGTTTTAAAATATCACACTGTAGTTTTATTTATTTTTCTGGATGAAATTACATTTGCCAAAATTTACGTAAATAAAAACTAAAGAAAAGTATCCTTATTTGATTATTTTTAAAAGTAATGCGGTTTTGTGCCTGTGTGAAAAGCACTAAAAAACATAAATGTGCTCTATTAACCGAAAAATTAATAATATTTTTGGTTATTCTGAGCGATTGTTTGATCGTCTTCTTTAATGTATCATGGTAGATATGCTTAGAAACAGGAAAACACAAGATTTAAATATCGAAAGCAATATCGGAACAGCGGGTGACTCATGTAACGTCAGTGTTCAAGACGCATTATCAGTACTTATTCAATAAGCTATCGGTTTTGTAAGTTCTATTCAGATATTAATCCGTTCTGTGGAGAATGGTTACGGCTAAATTACTAAGTACTATACTGAACACCATTTCCTAGGACTCTTGGCGAATTTATATTTAAACAGAAATATAATCACTGCAGAGAGAGATTAGACCACACGTTCTGTGCTGTTAGTCATGTGTACGACTGATAATCACCTTACGAAGAACGCCGCCAGTCATCTTCAACGGCTGATTACGAGTCGGACTGTGACGACTAGTAAGGTTAGTCTACAGTTTATTTCTCTCTCCACAGTACTCTAACCTTAACCTTAATCCTAACCTTTCTCTCCACATGACTGATTAGAATCGATAACTCAGAAAACTGATTGCTAATAAAATAATGCGGCGCGGACTCTGACCTTGCACAGGTCACCCGCTGTCCATACCTGCTTCCGAAACGTAGATCTCGTGTTTTCCTAATCCTAAGCATACCTACTGTGGTATATTAACTACCTTGTAGCTATTTCCTACTACTTATTACGGTGAATTAATTGTGAACAAAATTGAAGTTGATAAAGTGGTTGCTCAGAATTAGTATATTTTTCTTGCTGAGCATTTTTAGAGCAAATGTTTTCTAGAGCCATTTTCTAAGTAACTGCTATTTTAGATAATAAATAAAAACAACCACTATTATGTTGAGGATAAATTGATATTTTTTATAAATAAAAGTGAGATTACATATTTTATGAAAGCACAGACGAAATACAGTTTCTCTCGCAAAAAAAAATAAAATTTTTGTACTATACAAAATACATTGCCTTTGTATTAATATCAGCTATCTTCAATGCAATCTAACGTTATTAAATTAATTATCATGCAATTTGGCGGGTGATTTTGTTGTATTACTGTGTCGTTAAAAAAAAAATCATAAAAAAATGTAATTACACCATTAAATTCATCATTCTTCAGCGAAAAAATGTATAAAACAACACCTGTTTAGCCTTTTTCTTTTTACTGACATGAAATAGAAAAAAACGTATTGTTAAGAAAGTTTCACGAAATGAAAATTTATTAGCGATAAAAAAATTACCGTCGGTGATAAACATTTTATATTTTAACATGTTCATCTAATCCTTATTTATCTTTCATCCTACTGTCGATTTGATTAAACGAATTTATAAATATTTCCATAACGTTTTTTTGCAATAAGCAGCACATTCCGGGATCTGGCGAGCGTTTTGTGATAAATTTTGTATCTTCGGAATCGTCAGTGCAGAAAGGATTCGACTCTAATAATTTAAATAAAATGAGGGAGACGTGTGTTTGAAATTGAAATTGTTTTATCAATTAAAAAGGTGGGAATGAAACGGCAGTCTTTTCCTTAAATTATGCTTGCAATACATTACGTAACTAAAAGAACAATAAAAGTAAATTTCTGTCCTAACACTTTGTTTGAATAGTCTTCATATCACAGCAATAACATATTGAATGAAGGACAAAATGTTCCTTCCCTGTATCTCTTTCCACAGTATTTAAAACTCCTATTTTTAGCATGACTTAGTTCCAAGTTCCGTATCACTTATAGTGACCGATAAAACTTAAGAGTAAATCGTATTTAAAAATAAGTGATAAAGATTTACTTGTTTATTTACGTTATTATATTTATTGATTTATTTAAATTAATTATATAAAGGTATTTTCACGGATTATTAAATAAATGTTTGATATATTTACACAGTAAGAAAGAAAAATTCATATTTTACTATTAGTAACAGATTGTACGATTTGTTCAACCGAACTGTATACTTGAACAAGAAACTACCGTTCCACGAAGAAATTTGATTCATAAAATCGTTCCAAATCTACCTCCATCACGCGTCTCCATCATTTATTTCGATCTCAAATTGTAATGTAATCGAATTCATGTTGCACTGACGATTCCAACGATATCAAATTTATCTCAGATCTCGCATAAGATTCCGGAATGCCTTTTTTTTAAATAAAAAAATCATAGAAATTTTAAAAATTGTTTAATCGATTTGTTACTCGTTAGAGTGGTAAGTAAGGATTACATGAACAACATGTTAGAATATCAAATTTTTATCGCTGTTTGTTTTTTTTATAACTAATTAACTTTTACTTTTCCAAAAATTTTCTTGTGAAACCGTGTTTTTTCTATTTTCAAGAAAATAAAAAGAAAACGAAAAATATTGTTTTTAAAATATTTCATAACAAAGATTGATGGTTCTAATAGTGTAATCAAAACTTTTCTACACGTTTTTTTGACGTTAGAACACGGCAGTCACCCGCCATGTTATACCAAGTGAACCATATAAAACCAACCTCAGCCGTTTGACACAGTATCTTGACAGTACTTTCAGAAAATTGTGTGTTTGTCGTGCATGCGTATCAGTGAGTCTGTAGTGTTGTGCGTCATGGTGTATTCAATTGAACAGCGTGTTTTCATTGTGGAGGAATATGTTTGCGCTACTTCAATAAATTTGTTTCGTAAAAGGTTTCAAGGTACGTATCCTAGAAGTAATATTCCTACAAAATCAATGATTCAAGATTTAGTGAAAAAGTGGCGAACAACCGGCTATGTTACCGATGCGAAGAGAGTTAAACAACCAACTGTTCGAATTCCAGAACTTGTCGCTGATATAGCGAATCGTATTGGAAGAAATCCTCAGAAGTCAACGCGACAAACAGGAGCTTCTCGAACATCGTGTTGGCGTATACTTCATGGTTTACAAATGAAAGCTTTTCGTATGAAGAGTGTTGTGTGAATTAAAACAACATCATAAGGGTAAACGTGTAAATTACTTCCAGCGGTTATTACAGAATAAGGATTATTGAAGGAAAGGTAAGATTATCCTCGAAGTTTTACCATTATTAAGATTCAAATTCATCGGCAAAGATATAAACGAATAGTGTAGTTCTTGAATTTTATTTTTTTCTGAATGATTATTGAGCGTTCCATTTAATATTTTATTCTAGTAATTATTAAATATAGCTTAGATTTTGAATTTAAAAGTTTAAATATTGTGTAATAACGTATTTGACTTAACGAATCGATTTAACTATTAACTAAAGATATATGTGTTTTCATTCTATATTTCCGGTTTGTAAAAGTTTTAATGATGTCTAATCATTATAATTCACCAGTCAGATGCTGTTTAACAATAAGTATCTTGTAGTTACTTAATCTTAATTCAATACCGTTTATTTAGAATTATATTTTGCACTGTTCAATATTTTATATTCATTTTAGTAATACTGCATTTTATATACATACTTTCTCTTTCAAGTTGTTAAATAATTGTTAAATTTTTACTGCTGCTCCTTGTGTTATTCTTTTGTTATTTATTGGTATAATAAATAAAAATAGTTTTTATTTTTATTTTATAATTCCTTTTATTTTATTTTTTATTCGTAAAAGTTATTTCCTATAACTCAATTTCTGAGCACTGGATTTAAAGGCCGATAAAAGAAAAAAACCGAATTGAGCTCCGGTAAAGGAGCTAACTGAGTGAATCCTGTTATGGATAAAAATTTCAACAGTTAGAAAAAAAGCAGATTTAAAAAATAAGTTTTCCTATTTATTTTAATGTAACGTTCGTTTATCAAAATCTGTAAATTGTTCCAAAGATATTAGAAATAAAATGGAAAATCTTTTTCCACAATTATCATACAGACAGATTCGTAATTTCTCTGAAAAATTAGACGTAAACTGATTACATCGTAATAGATGTACTTATTCTTAAGGAAACTATGGGTTGGGAAAAAATTTCTTAGTATTTTAATGCAAAAATAAAACAAATTTATTCTTATATATTTAAAATAAATTTATAAACCAAATATGTGTTGTTTTGATAGACCATCTTTTGCTACTTTTGAGGTAAAATCATAAGCCCGTCACTCTAGAAAAACTGTTATAAGTGACTTTCACAAGCCTTTTTACT
The DNA here is from genome assembly GCF_047948215.1 of Lycorma delicatula. Taxonomy (NCBI): domain Eukaryota; kingdom Metazoa; phylum Arthropoda; class Insecta; order Hemiptera; family Fulgoridae; genus Lycorma; species Lycorma delicatula. The sequence continues at coordinate 172,459,565 of NC_134458.1, forward strand.
TCCTTGTACGACGTAAAGGAAATATTGTGATCGCGAAAAATTTCGGTTTTCAGATTTCAACGGAAATATCCATTTTGACTAGTTTCTGCGTGACATCTGTACGTACGATGTACGTATCTCGCATAACTAAAAAACGATTAGGATGTTGAAATTTTGGATTTAGGACTGTTGTAACATATAGTTGTGCAGCTTCCCTTTTGATTGCAATCGACTGAACCAAAATTGTCCAAAAAAGTCCAAAATTCCAAAACATTTGGATTTTGGACTTCTTCTTAACTGCAGTAATAATCCTTCATTGAGAGATTTTCAACGATATCATTAGTAGTACTTATTTTCATTGGTTCCAGGGTTATAGCCGAATAAAATTTTAATTAATGAAATATTTGGATCTTACAAGGGAAGGCACATCGGTTCGAATCAGACTTCATCTCCTTTTTTTTAACTTTTTTTAAATTAATTTTTTTAATTTAAAAATCTTGATTTATTAATAATTATTAATCCGTGATTGTAAAAAAATTACAATAACTAATAATTCAATAATAACAATAAAAAAAATGACAAAAAATCAGAAGTTAAATAAAACTTTATGTACTCTTAAAAATGTGAATATGTAATTTAATAGGCATTATTACATTTGTGTATATGTAATAGATTTGGTGAAACCTCTGATTATTTAATATTAGTTGAAAATTATAATTTAGAATCGTATTATTTTTGGATTTTCTAGTTTAATTTTGTTTAATTATTCTGGAATTTCTGTTTAATTTTATCTACATTAAAGTTAACTACAGAGTGACTGAAAAATAGATTCTCATGAACAACATATACACTGAGGCATACATGCCCGATCTTTAATAAATTGCAAAATGTTCGTATATTTTAGTTCATTACTCCTCTGATATTGTCGGACAATATTCTCCCTAAGTCGGAGTTGATCATCATTTCGTTTGAAGTCCGCTTTATTGAAGAATTGGAGGATCATATCTCACTTTCAAATGAAATAAGTTTAAATGAAGTGCAGCAAAAAATGTGTATATGTTATTTAATAAGCGTACAAGGCAGTCATGTGGTGTCCACAGCAGATTTTTTGAAACCGATTTATAGCGTTAAGAGTGTTTTGTAGAGACGAAACCAAACGGTAGTTTGACGTTATAAGGTAAGGAATACACAGAATGCATCAAAACTTTCCGACCAAGCTCTCTAAATTTTCGACGGATCACCAAAAATGTGTGGGGTCTGGTATTGTCGTGATGGAAGGTGACAGTTTTTCTATCGGTCAATTTTTGTCGCTGTGTATCTTCTTGCTTGGCGCAATCTTTCCAGTTTTTCATAGTAAAGGTTAAAATCAATCGTTTGATCAGGCGGTTGCAGCTCGTAGAGAACAAATCCTTTTCAATTTCACTACACACATATACAGATTATTGTTTTCTTGTCGTCAATCCTGGTTTTTCCACCGTTTACGGAGCTTCACCTTGCTTCGACCACGATCTTTCCCGTACATTATTGTCTTAAGTAATTTAGTTAATGAGTCTTAAGTTATCAGGTGTAATGAGTCGTTTTAAACATGGTTCGATTTTTTTCTGTTTTAGCAACGATTTGTAGATGAAAATTTACTCCATTAAATTGTTCATTGTTAATCCAAACATCGATATTTTTTGTATCCAGTCCTCTTCAGATGGCTTAAAACTGTTTTATGGTCGATGTTTACTTCGTTACTGATATCACGATTGCGTTGTGTTGGTCAATCTTTTCACTGATTTCATCGAATTTTTCAATCATTTGCCGAATAGAGCGTGCATCATTCACATCAAAATTTCCAGATTGAAAACAGTTGAACCAGCTTTGTGCTACGTGTACTGATACTGCATCATATGTCCTTAAATAGCAGCCTGAGTTGTATTCTTCCCTTTTTTAAATAAAATTTCTAATTGCATTGAATTCCTTCATTATTTTTAAGACGCGATGACTTTTGAATAAATAAATTAACATAATCATAATCTTTCTAAAAATACTCAGTGATATGTCACTTTTCTTAAACACACAAGTGTTGACAAGTTATATTTTTATTACCAGTTTTATGTGATCTTAAAGCCATAAACCTGGAAGAAACTAATAAACTTCTCCCCCGACCCCAACAATGCTAAGTTTAGCCGTGTAGAACTCTCCATTAAATCTTATTTGCTAGTAGTTGTTCTCGCGATAGAGTTTATACAATCCGCTCATATCTCGAGATGAAACGTACAATCGTGAGCAATGTTTATATTTAGATATAGCCAACAAATTTATCGATTTTATTGTGAATAAGCTTAAAGTCATCGACAAAACATTCGTTGACTTTACCGACAACCCAAAGAATGCACCGACAAATTACCGATTTTTACTTTTTTTATCTTTGTAATCCGTTGGTAAGTCATGTACTGGAATTTTCCTGTACCACGATTCGCCTAGATAGTAATGACACCCTTTTCTTACGGTGTCAAGTCAAAACTTTTCTACATCAATGTTAATGTCTTCTTCGACAGCGTAAATTTCCTGTAGGATATAAAGTTCATTTTTTATTTTACTCAACGCGGAAATGTACTGGAATATAACACAAGAGTTAAAGAAACAATTTTGAGAGTAGAGAATCTATCCTTGGAAAACAGTAAAAACTTTCAGAATTTTTATATAAAAACCTTTTAACAATTCCTATAGTAGAACATATAAAACGTATAAAAAATTTTCCAAATAATCTGTATAACACATCTTCATAGTAAAATATTTATTTCAAATAATTTGTAAAGCAACTAATTTATATCTTCTATTTCAATTCTTGTATTAAATATTATGTTTAACATATTATATTTTATTATGCACTGTAAATAATCATTTTATTGTTTCATAATGCTTATAATAGACTTGGTAGTATTATCTTCTAGAGTACTATCATGTCATGTGTACTATTATCTAAGTAGTACGCTATCGACTCACGTATAATATCTTCTAAGGTACGTGAGAATCTTTGTTGTACAGTTATATAGTATTTTATTCCGCATATTTTTCCATTCTTCCTTTTAACGTAATATTAAATTATTTTAAATATCGCATAATAAATGTAATTATTTCATTTTATAATATATAAGTTATTTCTTCAACGTTTATTTTATTTCAATAAATCTATTCAAATGTTTATTTTACGAATACATACAAATTCTTGCTAAAATATTCTTATTTATTTTAATAATTGTAACATTCATGCCCCAGTTATGAGTTAATATATTTTTTAATTATTTTCCGCCAGTTATGTGTTTAATACATTTCAATAACATTTAATGATTCTTAACATCAGCTAAGTTAAAATAATTAGCAATAATTCTTCATAGTACGCATATATTTTCATATTATAACATATTAAAATTCTAACACATCAAAGTCAATAACTATTCATATTTCTTCTTAATACATATTTAACTATAATATTCTAAATATTCGTAAAATTCAATAATTATCCTACAGTCATTTTTTTTTCTTTAATTCGTAGACTTAATTATTTTTTTGTGTAGGCAGGCCACGTTTGGAGTATGTAAAACAAATTGTTGGGGATGTAGGATGTAGAGGGTATACTGAAATGAAACGACTAGCACTAGATAGGGAATCTTGGAGAGCTGCATCAAACCAGTCAAATGGCTGAAGACAAAAAAAAAAAAAAAATTATTTTTATCTTCATACCAGTCCTACATCCGAAATTTAATATGTACAATTATTTCTTCCTTTTCTTCCGGTCCACTTGATTGGTCCTAATATCTAATATATTTAAAGCATTCATACAATTATCTCATTAAAATTATTACTAACATTTTCCGTCTCTTCATTAATAGCATTATTATTATTATTTTTTTTTTTGTTGAGGTTTTAGGGGCACCGACTACTTTAGTCATTAGCCCCTTTCCACTTCAAAAAAAAGACGTAATTCTTTCTCGATTCACATGAAACTGAAGACTGTTCATTCATTATGATTGCAAACTCAAACAAATACAAATACAAACGATAAGAATCTTGATTCTTAAACGGATCACATTTCTTTACCGTCTAGGTTTTCCTTTTCACCATCCTTTCTTGCATCATTTTTCCATCCTCCTTACGGCCTCTAACTCTGATGGCAAGGTGTCTGAGGCCTCGGACATGGTATCTTATTTCCTTTCTGGTACCAGTGATGTTCTGTGGCTGACATCAGGTGATGACAACTTAGGTGGAGCGGTTAGCATGATTGTTATTGAATCTAAACTTGTTGCACTGTCTAATGGTATATTTGGGGCGGCTGAAATGCTCGCCCTCTTCTTAGGTGTCCTCTGGGCTTTTGGAGGTTCCGTAGGTGCGTGTTGTATAATCTCTATATCCGGTGCTTTCTCTATTGTTACTTGCAACTGCATCACACTAATCTCAGGCTTTTTCTGCACCCTTGTTACACTCTACTTCGCCTTATGACTGGTCGAAGGAGTGATGCATTTGGCGTTTTCAGATATCTTCTTATCCTTACGCACAACATCGATTGGTGGTTGCATGATCGCGGATTTTGCTGGTTCTTTTCGTTGAGAAGATTCGATCCTAGTGTCATGATGTCCAACTGTGGATAAGTCTTCGCGGGTTTTAGTGGTTCTTTCGCTCAGTAGATTCAATCTTAGTGTCAATAATAATCTATCATAGCAGCAAGACTTGGGGCAGCAGCTGCTTCTGCATGAGTCGTTGTCATTCGAGGTGTTCTACTGCTTACAGTTTCCCTCACTTCAGTGTAACATATCTTTTGGAACTTCTTGAATGGTCGTTTCCAATTTATACACCGGGCAGTTTCTTGAACGGCAGTTGTGCCCTTTGCAATTAATGTAAACTGGAGGATCTTTACACGGATCGCCTTCATGAATTTCCATTCCATATACGCAGATTTCTTGCCTTTCATCTAACCGCAGTGTGTCCGAACCGTTGGCACTTAACTTATAACATCGCATAGGTTACGGGATGAATGCGCGTACATACGGACAATGTATGCCAGCAAGTACTTTCTCAGGTAGATTAGGTCTATTAAACGTTAACACATGCGACGCCGAAGAGAGAACCTCACCAATTCTCCTTATGGTTAACCTGCGCCATTGAATCACTCCTTGGTTTGACATTTCCTCCACTATTTCTTCTTCGGTAAAATTGAGATCACGGCAAACAATGATTTCTTCGATGAGTTAAGCTTACTGTGAGGTTTTAGTGACACCGGGAACTCACCGATCTTCTTCAAAGATTGAACTTTTTCGCTTTGACTATCGTTTTCAGTTTTGATGTACAAACTATGTCTTGCAAATTAAAAGTCTTGCAAATCTCCTTGACAGGACCACCAGCCCAATTTCTAATTTCTCGAGCGATTAAGAATGGGCTGACTTTCTGGAAGTTTCCATTCTCTCTCGTAATGACTAGATGTCTTGGTCTAGGCGTGTTGTTGCTAAACAAAGCTTTCCTCAAAACTTTTCTAATTCTGTCTGAACCTTTACTACATTTCCTGCTTGCTTCTGGCAAATCGGCTGTTTCCCAACGAGGGTGTTTACATGCACCCTCTATCACGTTGACTTGTTCAAAATGTTGCATTAAGATTTATCCCTTCTGTAGCAAGTTAGCCGCCGGGGTACACTCCCACTCCAGGGCTACTAACCTTGGAGGTCCGATCCGGTTTTCCGGTGGAACCGGCATATGTCCTAGCAGAGAGTGGATCTCTGTCCTATTTTTCCTTTTACCCTTATTTCTATTTTTACTACCATTTGTCATTATATTATTATTTTAATCATTTATAAAATTTTTGAATGTTTTTATTTATCGCTCCAGTACCATGCATTAATCTTAATATTCTTAAAGTACAATCATCTATTTTAACTAAATTTGTCCTCATATAATTCATCCCCTACTTCTTCTAAACTAAAATTGTCTGTAAAAAATATAGTTTCTAATTCTTCGTCAAATTGTTGATTTGTCAAATTCATCGTCGTCTACATCTCTTATAATATATTCGTTTCGCGGATTAAAATAATCTAATTCATTATCAAATTTAATTTCGTTTGGTGAATAAAAATGATTAATTTCAAATTCTTCGTCTGATTCCTAATTAACTGGATTAATTCTACTTATTTCTACAAAAATATTTTTTCTAGGATCTAACAATTTTTTTATCTTTGTTTCTCGTTACTTGATTTTTAATATTATCGTAAGGTTTTTCTGAATTTTCGCTTCCGGTCCTATTACTCGCCAGCTGATACAGTTTTGGGTATTTCTTTGGGGGTTCTGCAAAATTTTGGAACTAATTAGGGTATTGATTAGGATATTCCGGGGTTTGATATTTAAAATTATTTGAGTTTCGGGTTGGAGCAGCTTTTCTTTTTAAATGTTGACTATTATTATTATTTACAAAATTAAATTCAATTGTTTTAATTTGGAAGTCGTTGGTAGACGCGTTGAGTGCATCTATTGAATAACAGTTTAATAAAATTTGTTGCGTTATTCCACTCATTTATATTATTACCTATTATTAATTTTAAATCTGTTACTTTAATTTTTTCTAAAATTAAAAAAAAATTAGATATTTATTATGGAAATCATCAGGGTCATCCCTAACATAAAATTTAGCGATCAATTCGTCACGTAAAAGAGATATAAATTAAGTCAGTATTAACGGATCGATCTCCTGTAAAATCAGGGACCGTAGCTAAATCCTCTTTTTCTAACATTGGTGTTACCATTTTAAATCTTAACATCAATATTTCTTATACACAAACAAATCATATCATAGAAAAGTATCACAACTTCTTATATATTATTTTAATATTTCCTTACTTAGAGTACTAATATTATTATATACATGGTGACTGGTTGCCTTCGCTGATTGGTTGGGTTGGCTTCGGTAATAGATTCAGTTGTCTTCACTGATGGGTCGATGATGGATTGGGTTGCCTTCTCTGATTGATTGGTTGAGTTGCCTTCGTAGTTTGTTGCCTTCCGATGATTGGTCGTGCCTTAGATGGGCGGGTTGTCGATCAGGATTATATTTGCTAATACTGCTTACTGAAACAGCTTGTAGAGATGTCCTCTCTCCTACGTGGCTGAAGCTTGGAAGATTGAATCGATCAGATAGTCTGCCGAACTCCGTCGACTGTTTTCTTCGATGTGGAATTCGTGAATAATGTTCTCTTACTCTCATTGTCCGTTGCACCTCTTAAACGATTCGATGATCGAAAAATTATGTACATTAATTTCCCGAGATGTCTATTTATGTAAGTTCCCCTTGTTAATGATTTATTAATCAAAGTTCAATTATGTTCACTAATTGTCCCCAAGGGGTCCTACCGACTGCGCCACTTATGTGTTTACACAATGAAAGTGTGATTTTGAAAATAATATTTATTTTTAATAACACTTAATATTATACAATATATTTGATATACATTCGTATAATATAATTATATAAGTTATGCGTGCATGCTATCGTAAAGAGGACGATGGGAATTGAACGAGTGCTGTACATGGACTCTTTTAATGTAGGACGATGATGTGCATAGAACGAGTGCCGTACTATACATAGACTAACTAATTTTTATTACAATTAAATTAAAGAGACAAGGCTGCGGTTGCATCTCATTCTTTCACACGGTGGGTTTCCTAGAATCTAGCTATAGGCAGCACACGTGGGTTACGAAATCCGCTGTTTCATCTGTTCTCTTCTAACTTAATATATATATATTAGCTCCCCTTTGCAGCTGCGTCTGCACTAAATGGTTACTTGCGTTTCCCGTAGTGGTCAATCTTTTTATTTTATGTTTATTAGTCAAGTAACCGGAGGCAGGCGCAACCAGTCACACATACAGTAACGGAGGCCGTGACTGTGGTGGTTGAGCCACAGCGCCGTATACTTTCTCACTCCTTAAAAAAATCGGAATTAAAAAAAAATCGAAAATAATTTTTATATATTTATTTGAAGAGTATTTGCAAGCCCAAATCTACTGAATATCTCGTTTACTATAGCTGGGATTGGGAAAATTTACAATCATTGTTCAAAATATTTTTTACTTTTCTTCACCTTTCAAAGTCGAATTTAAAAAATCTAGTAATTTATTGATATGAAAATTACACTCACCAAAAATAAAACTGATCTTTTATTCATTTGTTACCGAGAAATTAAAAGAATAACAGGGTTTCAAAAAATTAAAAAATCAGTTTTAACCTTTGAAACCAAAAAAAAAAATTTTGAAATTGATTTTTAGATGTCCCTAATCAGTCGGTTCAAACCCAGCTCACACAGTGATAGACACTCACAGTTCACAATTCATTAAGTTTTATGCTTCAACCAGGAAATCTCCACTACTACATTTTATATATATATATTTATATTTTTTATACATTTTTCGAGATGAAATACTGTGTATCCAAAAACCTTCTCAATTATGCCAAGAAACGTGGTGAAAATTTAGTTGCGAAAGATCGGGTAGTTTTTTGTTTATCCCAAACAAACAAAAACCCTCTTCCTCTTTATATAAGTAGTATATAAAGAGGATTGATTATATTTATTTATATGTATTGGTAAAAAAAAAATTTAAATGATCTTTTTTGAGTCTTGAGCCTCAAGGAGACATCAAAAAAAGTTTTAACATAAAAAATGAATTGTAAATAATCTGCGGAAAAATGTTTATTTCAATGCTTCCAAATCCAAAAAATCAATTTTTGTCACATGGACGTTTATGCGTATATACACATATGTACGTTGACCTATATTTGGTCTTATACTCTGGACTCTGTTGACCGATTTTCTTCAACCTTGATAGACAGGTACTACTTTGGGGTGAAAGAATGTATTACATTTTTGCAAAAATTGGAAAATGGGTGGATGTTTGGAGGAAATAAAATTTCAAATCTTTACTGGGGAACTTTAGCGAAAAATCTTCCTTTAAAAAGTTGAAGTTTTTTTAATTGAGAAAACAAATTACCAAAAGGTTTTATTTAATACTCACTCCTCTCAAAAAATGACTACATATTTTTCTTATTTTAGCTATATCTTTCTTAAGAAAAGGGGTTAGCGAGAGTTTATTTTCATCTAGTTTTCTACATTAATAGGCCTCCAAAACATAATGTTTAGTTTTTCTTGAAAAAAAATTAGCAAAAATGTTTACCCCTTCCTGGAAAATTACAACTGTTTATTTAGAATCATGGCTAAAGCTTTATATTTTTTAAACAATTCTAAAAACTTATTTTTTTACGTTTATTATTACCATTTAGAGATTATTTTTTTAATAATTAAATTTTCCCAAATGCTTCACCTTGAGAATAGAAACCCAAAATGGAAAAAAAATTCGCAGATTCAAATTTTTATTATTCAAAACGTATTTTGTTTAACAACAAAACCACTAAATAACTTAATACCCCTTCCCAATTGGGGGCTCACAAATTTAAAAAAAATAATTGCATCTTTTTTTGTAACGGGGGGTTCTTCGTTACAAAAAAGATGCAAGTACCTTATTTGTAAAATTTATATTTTCTTGCTTGTGTTACGATCTATCAATTTCATTGACAAATTAATTCTTTTGCAGTCTTTAGTAATGTAAAACACTTCTACCGTTATCAATAAGTAATCAAAAATGTTGTCCTAAAAATGAAACTTTAATTTGATATTTTACTTAATAAGAAAGTTATAGCGATATTTTTTTTTTCGAAAAAGCCCCCTCATTTCCACCCCAGGTCCGATTTTGCCCATTAACGAACTCGATCGAGATTTTGGGTCGTTATATTTTATATATCAATTTGAAAGTGATTGGCGCAAAATTACGGCAGTTGTGTCCACAAGAAAGTGAAAAAAAAAAAAAAATTTATATATATATATATATATATATATATATATATATATATATATAATATATGAATATAATATATAATAATAATATATAATATATATATAATATAATATATAATATATATGAATATATATATATGTATATATAATATATATATATATATATATATGTAAATGTATATATACATTTTTGAACTGACGGTGGTTTTGTGGTCTGGGGGATTTGAAACGCGAAGATATGTCGAAATTTTCGGGAAGTCGATTCATGGTACCCATTACAATAGGTACTTTTTTTTGGTGAAATTTACCTAAAAAAAGCTGTATGGGAAATGTACTCTGTTTATGTTAATTAAATAAGATATTGTATTTATATCGACAGTATTTAATTAGGAGGTTTATGACCAGGATCTTTAAATTAAATTTAGCTATGGGTAATGAATTCTTAACTTTTGGCTTAAAAATTATTCTATTACATAATTATAAAAAAAATCTGTTCTTATCTAATATATTATTTTAATTGTATTTCTTTGTTTATTCATTGCAATTATAGCGTCACTAATTAATTGAAAGAATAATAACTCTATTTATATTACTTAAAAAAAAAAAAACAATGAGGTAGTTATATTTCAATAACTGTTCTTTCTTGTTAACCTTTGCAATTTCCTTTCATTTCTAAATTTTACCTTTAATTAACGGAATAAAAACTTATCAAATATACCTCTTTTGACTACTTTTTAACTCGACTTTAAGCCTGTTTGAAACCAGCAAAAAAAATTATATAACATCCTTTCTTAAAAAGACCTTCCCTAATTTGGGGGCTTTTTTTACCAACAATTTTTCAGTTACCCATCATTTTTTAAATTATAACAATTTCAGTGATTATAGTTTTTTAAGTTAGAAAGTTAGTATGTTAATTTTGAAAAGCTGAACCGGAATATATGTATAATATCTGTTAAAAAACAAACACTATACAGATGAATATTACAGATGAATTGATAACTATTTCTGACTGACGTAGCTATTATTTGTAATATATAATAGCTGATCTGTAATATCCGTTGATCAAGAAAACCCCTAAATTGAGCGAGGACAATGAGAAAAAGATACTGTTATTAGGCAACTAATAGAGTTACTGGTGAAAACAAATGAAAAAGAGATTTTCGGTGATTTGTAAAAAAATGTGATTTTCAAATGAAGATGGTTTTACAGGAAATTTTTTACAGTTTGTATATCTACGTTTCCCGATTGTGGTACTTGTCCCGGATACAATTAGGACTACAAAAATAAAATTGGAACTATAATTGTCCAATTGATTGTTCTGATTCATCAGTACACGTGAAAGCATACCCTACTCAACACCGACTACAGTAGCGTTTGTGATACTTTACGTCATCTACATCAACAGAGGGACGGGACAAAAGTTTTGCCTTTTGTAAAATTCCACAGAAGGTTATCACAAGGCGTTAGTATGGACTTCTTGGTGGTCATCGTATGTACCTCGTGATTTATCAGTTACACGGCCGATTCAATTCTTAGAATGCATTCATCAGATAATTTTAAACTTCTATGTGCCAGTGAGGCGGAGTTCAATTTTGTACGAAAATGATGTTCTCAGGTTCTTCGAATAGAGGTATTAGCCATTCACTTAACTTGTCGAGATATATTCCAACAGTTACTGTGTGTTTTGGAAAAAAATAACGGTTCGTATACCATTTCACTGGAAATAGCACAAAAATTTTACTTTATTACGTACGCATATACGTTGCACAATTTCTGTAGGTTTTCATTTTCCTTATTCGTACGTTGTGTCTGTTGACCTTTCTCTAATGTAAAACGTACACTTGTCACCAAAAAATAGGCGATGAAAGAAACCGTCGTAATCAACACGTTCCTGCATGTCTTCACAGAGATATTTACGTAAGACTTTGCCGTCGTCACACGATCAAGTTGTTTTTCTGACGCGGAAGGTCTTCTAGAACTTTTTTTTTCTGTAAAGAACGCTATGTTTTCAAATGGTTTTTTCAGTCGTAGATGGGTTATCTTGTTGGTGATCATTTACTGTATTTGTTTTGTAAATTCGCTTCACGGTAAAAACGGAGTTTGTTTTTGCCTAATTCGAGTACAGAAATAGCTTTCTACACTGGATTAGCGACCGTCTTGTCAAACTGGTTATTCAAATAGAATATTCGGTATTGACGTCAAGAGCATTTATATCAGCATAAAATTATTCCCCATGAAACCATATTAGTTGCTGTCTTTACAAATAAGTGCAAAGTTTTTTTCAATAAAACATTAAAAGTGTCTATTTCATTTATAATCATCCTGTGCCTACAAAATGTTTTTTGAGTATTTTATACGGGTGTAAATTCGTGTTGGGATAAAAAAGTTGTCTAAAAACGATGTATTTTTTTTTTGTTGAGAAATTTAGTAATAATAGTTAATTAAAAATTATGTCGGCATTATAAGTATGTGTAATATGTACTAATATTATAATAAGTAGTGTAATATGTAGGTATTATAAGGTGATTCTCAATTTTCAACCATTATTAAATACATTGGCGAAGGTATAACATGACGTATAATTTTAAAAGAATTACTGAAAATAAACATAAATAAAAAATAATAAAGAAAAATAATACGCGTGGAAAAGTAAGGATTATAAAATATATTTTAGGTTATTTAAAACTATTATTAATGAAGTAATAATTCAATCATATCAAATGATAACGTCTCGGCCTTTCATCCGGAGGCCCCGGGTTCAAATCCCGGTCAGGGATGGTATATTTCATACGCTTCAAAATTTTCATTTCATTTTCCCATGCTCAAACTTCAAGCTTATGTGGTGAATTAATCATCAAAAAAAGTTACAATTTTAAATTTCAAAATGATCAATGTAACGTCTTTTTGAGGGACTGATGGAAAAGTGCAGAGGAGACGTTTCCATCCCAGGCCACCAACATGTGGTTTTCTATTCCCTATTAACGTCATCTACTATTACTTCTCTTAGTGTACGCGTTAGATAATTTACTGTTCTAAGTTTTATCTCATTTTGAGACCGTTCTTCTATTACTCTACAGCAGCATTTCCCAACCTTTTTGACTCGCAGAGCTTACCCTATGTCTTACAAGTTAATGGTGTTTAGAAGTAATGTTATGGAGGGGAATAGATAGTAAGGAAATGGAAAGTAAACAGATATCTAAACAATTGTGCCATGTCCACGCAATGAAATTGTATTTTGAAAACTTTGAAATTTAACTTAACTGCCACCACAAGTCTTAACATGATATTAAAACTTTGGTATGAATAAAATTTCTTCCAAATTTCAATAAATCAGACTGTTTGATAGAGTTTAATTTTCTTATTATGATTGTTTTTTGTTTCTTATTCTTTAATTTTATTCAGTTTTTATTTATTTTCTATTTCGCGAGCGGCCGAGGAGCCTTTAGGGCTCTGCAGAGTACAGGTTGGGAATCCTTCTTTTACAGCCTCGTGCTTTTCTCATTGTACAACTAGATACTTATTTGGTTTTCGTAAATTTATTTGTTTGTCTTTTTTTGGAGACTTTTTATTTAAAAAAAAGAAAAAATACAAATAAGACAAATATAATTTAAAAAAAGGGGAATATAATGGAAATACCTTCTTGAAGTCATCAGTTAATGATGTCCAGAGTCTCTGGAAATATAGTTTACTCTACCGTTAATAATAGGTAGTCTAAAAAGTATTGAGCCTTCTGCGTACAAGATAGCATTAGCGTATTCTGGCAAAAGTCGAGGAAGATCGACATGTAAGGGGTCATGACATCACCAATGATCTAAACGTCCATCACGAAAACAGTGTTAAACCATTTGGAGAAAGCTGGATACAAAAAAGCTTGACGTTTGGGTGCCACATGATCTGAGCGAAAAAAATTTATTAGATCGAATTTTTACCTACGAATCTCTACTAAAATGTAACAAAATCGAGCCGTTTCTGAAGTGGTTGATCACGAATAATGAAAAGTGGATAACCTACAACAACAATGTGCAAAAAGGTTGAAGCTCCACAGTCAGCGTGTGGCAGAGCTCACACTGACGCCCATTAATATTATGCTGTGCGTTGGGTGGGATTGGAAGGGCACCGTGCATCACGAGCTGCCGCCGCCAGGCAGAACGGTAGACTCAGACCTGTACTGTCGACAATTAACGCGATTGCATCTAGTAATTCAAAAGAAACGGCTTGGACTGGTCAACAGAAAGGGTGTCATATAACATACTGATGACGCCAGACCGCATACAACTTTACCGACCTGTCAGAAATTGAGAGAACTTGACTGGAAGGTTTTAATGAATCCACCCTATAGCCCGGACCTGACACCGTCGACTATTATTTGTGTCGGTCTCTGCAGAACTCTCTGAATGGTGTTAATTTCAAAAGAGGCCTGTGAAAACCACAATTGTGTCGCAATTCTTTGACCAGAAACCACAGAAGTTCTATAGCGATGTGATTATGGTGTTGCTAGAAAAATGGCAGGTCATCGAAAAAAATGGTGCATATGTGGTTTCATAATGTTCTTTTCCAATAACAATAAATGTATTCTGAATTTTGGCCTCCAAAGGCTTATACCTAAAAAAATTTATAATAACATTATAAATAACCAAAATTAAAAAAAAAGTTTACTAGTAAAACGTCATGGTGACTTTTTTGACAACCTGATATAAAATTATTTTTGGCACTTTAAAATTTAAAAAAAAATTACGGTCGAAAATTCCGATTTTATTTTATTTTAATTTATTTTAAATTCATTCAGTTTTAGGGCTTAAGAATTGTTAAGCGTTTAGTGCAAAATAAGCGAGGTGTGTTAATTTACAGAACTATTAATATAATAGGGTGAGTCAATAATTAACCTCAGTGTATAAGCATTTACATTTTTGTTGGCAGCAGTTTTGTTTTCGCATGAAGATGCTATAGTTAATTCCTATATAAGGTTTCTGCTTAAATTTGAAGCCGATTAATCGATTATTACAACCGTAAGGTTAACCGTGATCAGTCCGCTTTGTTTGTTTTAAAGAAAATGAGTTTTCAGTAATCCGTTATTTTTGTGGCTTAAATGTGTATCAGGTGTCGAAATCCATGGACAAATTTTATTACAATACCGGAGCAGTGTTTTGTACAATACGGTAATGAGTTGATTGAAAAATTAAAAAATGGTTCTTAAAAGTGCAGTTCCGGCTACGGTTCCTTCATTGAGCGCATAAGTGTCATGGTCCTGAAAGCTAGACAAATGTTTTTCAATGATGTGGCAAAATGTCGTGATTCTGCCTACGAAATCGTACAACAATAGACTTTTAACGTTCATAAAATTTGTGTTAGTGTGCTAGGCGGGTCCAAAACATCTCGTATTATTTGTATAAATAAAAACGTTTGGATATCTCTGAGTAAAGTTAGGTTCGCTCTGATAATGTAAGTGATGCTTTCACGGAGAGAATAATCACTGGTAACGAAACACGGGTATATTCGAGCTAGATAGTAACGAGAAGAGTATGAAACGAAACATTCATAATCGCGTAGGCTACTAGGAAAATATTTAGAAGTTCATTCGACAGGAAATTTATGTTAATAGGTTTTTGGGACTCTCAAGGTCTCCATTACTGCAATATTGTCAAGAAAAAGGTTCAACAGTTCTATAGTAAAACTTTTTGATAATCTGAAGCATCAATTTAAAACAAATACGGAGGAAAACTGTCGAAACACATTATTTTGTTGTATAACAATGCCCGTCCGAATACTGCTGCGCGTAGCTGAAATCCTAAAAAAAACTTCAAGTTTAAGGTATATGCTCACCCTCCGCACTGTTCTTTGATTGCTTCATCAGGTTATCAGCTACTTGGTCCATTCAAAAAGATATTCAGAAGCTATCGATTCACTTCCGACCAAGTGCTGAAGGAATTTGGCTTGTTCCTTTAGTCCTAAAATTCATAAAATTTGAATTTTGTACTTTTTCTTAACTGCAGTAATAAGACCTCATTGAGAGAATTTCAACGATACACCATAAGTGGTACTTATTTTCATTGGTTCCAGAGTTATAGCCAAATAAAATTTTAATTAATGAAATATTTAGATCTTAGGGGAAGGCACATTGGTTCGAATCAGACTTCATCTCCTTTTTTTTTAACTTTTTTAAAATTTAAATATATTAATACGATGGTCCATTAGAAAGTAAGTTACACCCCGTCTATGAAACAAACATAATAAGATCATTTTTTTTTTTATTGAATAAAAACGACATATTTTTAGCTGTTTTTCGAAATAATCACCAAATTTTTCTGAACACTTTTCATTTCTTGTGACAAGTTTTTAAATTCCACTCTCATAAAAATTTCATCCAATTTCCTTCAACCATTTAAGAACTGCTTCCTGAAGTCCATCATCATTAGCAAAACGCTCTCCTCCCAGGTCTCGCTTGAGAGGACCAAACAGGCGGTAGTCGCAGAGTGCTGTTAGACGGATGAGACCACACTTACCACTTGAAATTTTGCAATAACTCCTTTATCAAATGAGGCTGAGTGAGGAGTACATCTCCTTTGTCAATAGCGTTGTCGTGAAGAAAAACGACCCCATAACTCAATCTTCTGGGTCTTTGATCTTTAACGGCTTTACCAAATTTTTTAAAGTCAACAGTAAGATTAGGCATTGATTGTTGCTCCTCGGGGCATAAATTCACTGTAAACAACTCTCTCAGATTCGAAAAACACTGTCAACATAACCTGTCGAACATGTGGGGATGTTTTCACTTTTTTGGCTGAGGCGAATTTTTATGTCTCCATTCATGAGATGCTCGTTTAATCTCAGGAGTGTAATGAAGCACCCAGCTCTCATCCCCTATGATGATTTGTTTCAAAAACTGTGGACCAGTCCCGGAATAACGTTGAAGAAAAGAAAGAGCAGACGCAAAACGTTGATGTTTGTGGTTGTCAGTCATTAGATGTGGCACCTATCGTGCACCCATCTTACGGTAATTAAGCTGATCGTGAATAATCGCAAACACACTACCATAACTGATGCTCACTTGCAATCTCACTAATTTTAATGAGCCGGTTACTCAAGATCATTTCATTTATGCGTTTCGCGTTACCCGTCGTATTTGCAGTTGAAGGACGCCCAGCACGCAGTTCGTCATTCACATTTGTTCTTCCGTTTCTGAACGTTTGCACCATTTTGTGATCATCAGGCGTGACATTGCATTCTCACCGTATACTTCAACAATTTGGTGAAGAATTTCACACAATTGTAATTTTTTGCCCAGAAAAATCGGACTACTGAATGCACTTCTATGCTGGACGAAATCTGTAGAAGACACGCCATATTGACAACGATATTACACACGTGCTGAATGTCGTACAGAATTGCTACTGGGTAAGCGTGAAGACAACAACGCAACCAGTGCTGCCAACACAAGACATTAATATATCCCTTTCAGTTTAAGAACATGGCAAGGGTGTAACTTACTTTTTTATCCACCTCTTGTAATTATTATCCTCTCATTGTAAAACGTTTTTACGATGATTAACAAAATAATAAAAAAAATGAAAAATGAAAAATGAAACAAAAATATATGTAATTTAATAGGCGCACAAGGAAGTTATGTGGTGTCTACATCAGGTTTTTTTTTTCTCTTAGGTCATAAAGAAGCTTTTGCAACGATGGAAAAAATGCATTAAAAAACTATGGGACTACGTTGAAAAATGTTAAAACAAGATTTTTTAAAAATTTTTATTGAAAATAAATTATACAGCTGCAATGGAGATAATTACTGATTCACTCTTGTATATATTTTCAAGTTTTTCTATTTTATTTATTCGAATTGAGTCGTATATATTTTATTTTAATTTATTTATTTTTATTTTACCATTTAATAATTATTTATACGATATAAGCGAGTATTTAAAGTATAATGCCGACACTAATCGTCATCAGGGAGGGGACTAACGAATATTTATAGAGTAGGGGGGGTTACTGTTATCAAACATTTCAAATGGTCTGCACTGAAGCGAGACAAACTGGAGAACTGAGCGAGGTGAAGTAAGCCAGAACCGGAATTCATGGTCATGTTGGACGATCCCATTGTGGATAGTTACTTAAAAGAAGGTTATTTTTTAATATCATCCCAATGTACTATTTATACCAAACCGTGTGTATAAATTATTATTATATACATATATATATATATATATATACCTTTTCAGTTGGTATTTTTTTCATCAGTTACATCATTTGTGAGAAAACACAGAGCAGTTCCAGTAAAGCATATTAAGAGAAGATTTATTATGTTGTTGATTGGTTCTTCTCCCACTCAAAAGCGTATATAGTTTCTGATAATGATTGCCGCATTAACTAGACATAAGTGGATGTTGTAACAATATACATCCATCATCTACTTTTAACTATTAGATGGTAGCGACATGGTCCGAGAACATCTCAAAGAATCTGTACGATAATAGCAATGTTAAGAAAGTAATATCGTGAGTGATCTTAACGCTACCATTCGGCACGGAGTGGTAGCCTTTCTGCCTTCATCCGGAAGGTTTTGAGTTCGAATTCCGATCAGACTTTGTGTTTTTTATACGCTACAAAACCCTCATCTAACAATTGGATATCGTATTCTTATTTCTGGAGTAAGTAGTTTGAATATATCTCATTAGAAATATGTTATATTCAGTGGAATGCCAATTTTTCTTGATTGACCTTTGCAAGGCCAAATCCGTATAATCAGAAATCCTAGTAATTGAAAAATTAAAAAAGGTATGTTATATGTATCTGATATATTCTAGGTTTAATGGGAATCACGCTTAATAGATGACGAAAATATAAAAAAAATTTATTTCAATAATATTAAAAATGTAAAAGAATACGAACAGTGTAATAAAAAAACCGATACATCAATATGTTAAAAAAAGAAATCCAATGACTACAAATTTATTAATAAAAGAATCAGAATTTAATAATCTGTTGTTTTATAAAAAAGGGTCATTTAAAAAACATACAAAAAACTTATTGAAGAGGAATTGAATTAAGTTGCTATGTGTTATAAAATCATAATTTTTGAAAAATTTTCAAAAAATCGAAAAAAATTATGTTTTGATTACTTCAAAACATACCTTTAAAAACCAGTATATCTTTAAAAACATCTGTAATCTGTTGCTTTAATGTTGATCTTGGTTTATGAGCTTCAAAATCACGTAATCGTTTTAAACCAAGATTCTGTAAAGAATCGCATTCTTTTTGTCGCTCCAACCAGCCCATAGCGGTATAAACCTTCATAAGCTTATCAAGCCCTGAATTCAAATCATTACATCATGGTCCAAGTTCAACCGATTGTTTTTATAAATTTTTTTAGAAGTTAGTTTTGTAATTAGTTTAACATACACACTATGTCTGAAAAGTTCCCAAATTAATTTATATAAAAATACAGATTTAAAGATAAACGAATTTACTCACTTCAGCCCTCTACATAGAACCCTTCTGTAGTTAAACACTCGTTGCAGCCCCGGCAGAGCCCGTCAAATGCTCTGGAGAAATCACTTTGTGGGATCTCCTTCAACTGCTCGGTGCAAGCCCTTTGGATGGCTGGAATGTCGTCGAAAAAGCGGCCTCTCATCTTCAATTTGAGTTTCGACAACAGAAAATAGTCTGCTGGAGCCAAGTCGGATGAATAGGGCTTGTGGGATAAGACTGTGATATGATTTGCGGCGTAATAGCGTGTTGTAACTGTTGTCATGTGCCGGGGCATTATCGTGCAAGAGAGTCCAACTGCCCGGATCACGGTACTCGGGCCGGATCGAAGACCGACGCATCAGGCGTTTCATTACTTCCAAATAGAATTTAGAATTCACGGTTTGATCAGTTGGAACAAATTCATGATGAATCATGATTTTTGCTGCTTGACTTTCGCCGTTCTTTGTGCTCCAGGACTTAACCAAGCAGCGGATTGACGCTTTGTTTGCGTGTCATACATGAAGCACCAGCTTTCATCACTAGTTACAATTGTTTGCAAAAAATTCGGGTCGCTGTTGGCAGTTTCAACGAAGTCTTGAAAGACAAACTTGATTTTGTTCTTCGGTCAAGAAGTGTGGAACGAAACGAGAGCATACCTTTCGGCGGTTCATTTTTTCTGTTAGAATTTTTCGTATAGCGTCTTTACCGATATTTAGCTCTTCTGCTGTGGCTGAAGGGTAAGATGAGGTTGTTCGAGCAGAAGCGCGCGCACTTTCACAACATTTTCGTCGTGAACAGCTGTTGACGGCCTCCCGCTTATTCGTCGTCATCCAACGACTCTACCGTCTTTAAACCGCTTCCACCACGTGTATATTGTAGTACGAGATGGGGCTTCATTACTGAATGCTTGCTGTATCATAGAATAAGTTTAAACGAAAGGGGGGGGGGTCGTTGGCGACCGGAACGTCACTAAGCGGGTGTCTTTTTCCCTATGGGGTTGGGATGTCAACATGTGTATATCAAGAATACCAACATGCAGGTGTACTCAATGACACGTTTATACAACAGACTAGCATTCACTGGGGTTTATAAACTACTATTCACAATGAAAACATTCTATTCAGTTATCGGCAGTTCATCACACCACCCCCGAAGTTATCGATATAATCTCAACCTGTTTTAATAATATCAGGATAAAAGTTTGTATAAGGTCAGCCAGAGCCTACATGATAGCTACAATATAATAAAAAAGTGTAAAAATATCAATTAAGGAGGTTTAAATGTAAAGGTAAAGATTTCTGTGTGAATCAGAACATTATAATCGGTCATCAGTCACAACAGTTAATCGTTGAATTCTGCCAACTGATTTATAAATACAGTACATATGTATTAAAAAGAATGACGTAATACGTATTAATGATAAAAAGAAATACACATGGAAATGTTAAACAATATGCGATATCATTTCATTTCCTTTTTCCACGGCTGACCGTGAATTGCATTTTTTTAATAAAAGAATAATTCTTAAACTCATCTCCATTTAAACAACAGTCTCAATTTAACGTGTCATTTAGTATAAATACATGCATGCTCTAAAAGTGACAACATTCACTTTGTGTACAGAACTGGCTTACTGAACATTATTACTCTAAAGGAAGCGGATCTAACTTTATATCCTGTACCTCAGGTGCGTTACATGTATTACAATTGGTAGAAGAGTGATATAGTGACAACAAATTGATGTATCCCTTCTATCGAGAAACATTGCATTAGTGAAAAACGTTTCTATCGAGAAACGTTACACCTTAGTGAAGATAAGTCGTTTAATATGTGGTTTGTTCGTATAATATAAATCATTTTTGGGTTATTTTTAAAGTTAATATAGTTGTTTAAAATCTGCTTGAATTTATATCTTACTTTTATGTCTTGTTTTTATATGAGGTGATTTGTATAGGTTGATTCTGTTGCATGTAGTAGGAATGGCGGCTCGAATCTAAAATTAGTGGGGTTGCTGCTCCAGGAAATTTTTTTCTGGGCCTTTTCAAGGCCAAGGTTAAAGTCTTTTGTAAAATAAAAGAACAGAAAAAAGAATCAAATAGAATAGCTGGAAGCAGGATTATAATTAATTCTACACTTTGTTATATTTAAGAACATAGACATGGTTTAACCGAATAAATAATAAAATGTCAATCAGATATTTTTTAGTGTTATTAGATAATAACTTAATAAAATGTCCACTTAAAAACACTTAACACTTAAAACACTTAAAAACACTATAGTAGAATGGTGCTTAATTTAAATTTCTATGTACACAGAAACAAATGCATAATTAGTTTATACTAATTACCTTCTCTTTCGCCCTTCCAGCATGTTTTTGGACAGATTTAGCAATCAATGAGCCCTTACTTTCCGTCATCTTCTGATCACTACTGAAAAACCAACTAAACTGCTTTCGTATTCCTTTCACCGACTAAACTAGAAAAGAGAACGAACATGGAACGTTCCGTACACACGCAGAGTAAAAGAAAACTACCTTCCAGCACGCCAGGGTCGGCACTGCGGGAGCGACAGCGCTCTCTCTCCCTCGCAGCCTCGCGTGCAGCTTCCTATGTGCGCATGCGTACAACAGGCAAACACCACGCCTCTGAAAATGTGAAGCGCACAATTCCATACATAGATCTTTGTATCTTTTTCATAAACTGGGGGATGGCTACTTACATTAAGCTTAAGGATTATATATTGTACAAATACAAAGAAAGAATTATGTACAATTACAAGGTGTTATCGATATCAAGTGGTAGTAGCGGGTGCTGCAGTTCCACAGTGCCTATACGCGAGCCGCCATTGTGTAGTAATTTTATTTGCATCGCTCTGAAAAATTTGTATTTTGTGTAGTCTATACTTCGTTTACGCCTGGATCTATTTAATTTATCAGTACGTAAGTTGTTAGTTTGCTCTGTGCATTTATTTGTTGTTTCAAAAACAACATGAGGATCCTTATTTCTTGAAAATTGTCGATAATTTTTGCATTGTTGTTGATTCATGAAATTTTATTTACGTTATGTATTTGTTATTACATTTTTTAACACTTGTTGTTCAAAACAGCATGTCTTTTATAACTGTACTTTATAATTTTTTTTTATATTAACTTGTAGTGGTTAATGAGTAATCGGTATATTTTATTGTGTTTACAGTTATTATCAACTGGCATGTATATATGTAAGTTAATGTAATATGTGAATAAAGATATGTTTTTTTTTTAATGATAGGTGTGATTTAAATAAATGTAAATTAAAAGTACATATTCTTTTACATAATGAAATCTCAAAATTTAATTTCTTAAAAGGATTTTAAAATTTTCAATACAATTTTTTATTCGTATATTGTATGGAATACTAAATTTTAGCACTATATGCAATTTTAACAAAATTAATGTAAAAGAAATTCTATCGTTTCTCTGTGTAAAATGTTTTGCATTACTGGTTGGTTTAATTGAATATTTTAATCCGCTACATAATTCCAGTAATGGGTAAGGATTTCCTTTAAGGTGATTTTATCTCGCTTTAGGTTATTATCTTGAGGAAAATCAAATAATGCTTGAAGTTACGGCATATATTTAAGCTGTTTATCGCAAAACTGTAGATCAGTATTATACTACCTAAGAAGTACCTTGACATCCCTCTGGATTGCAGATAAAAATAAATGATGGTTATTGCCTGAAAGCATCTTTAAAACTCGGTTTTTAATGGGGATTTACGACGTAGACTGTCTCTTTACAATTATCCTTGATCCTTTTTTCCCCGGTGATATCTTTTGGGGTTTTAGATGAAGATACTTAAGAATTACTACATCCTTCTTTTTGTGCGATTTGGCCGGGATAGTTATACCTACAAGTCTATTCGATGATTAATATATTTTCAAGTGGTTGCATAAAAAATTCGAACTTCAGGTAGAGCGGTTGGTTTTTTGAAATCCGGCATCCAAATTTCTCTAAACATACATAACGGCTGTAGTATTAGAATTATTGTTGGAGAAATTTGATACTTGTAAAATTTTACGATAATAAAAATAAATTATCTGAAAGAATTTCTACGCGAATGGATACGCGCGCACACAATCTCGGTAGAATTCCCTTAGTACGTTTTCAAATACTTTCAACGATTGTTTTACTTTCTCGGGGAATATAGCTAGAATATCTATATTGAAGCGGGAAGTATTTAGCGATCGTGTCAAAAATGGGTTATCAAGTTTTTTTGCAAATGTTTACGTTTTAGGGTCCAACTGGTTCATCTAGATAAAAAAAAACCGTATGTATTTACGTATGTATGTCGCACTGCTTTTGATTTTGTCTCGGGATTGAAAAACCGATTTTCTTCAATTTTGGCTGAATGAGTTCACCGTCATACATATTATCAAGTAAATCGCCATATTCATTCTCATAATCCTCATCATCTGAACAACTTGCGCGTGCGTTTCAAACATTGCTGTTGAGTAATTACTGATGTAGGATAATTAAAGAGCGTGCGGGTGGTAATTTTGAATATAGTATTTGTATAATTAAAAAAAAAATTAAACATATTTGTTTATATTATATATATATATATATATGTATCCTATGACACTCCGTTAACGTAAGGATTCCAACGCAGGGTCATACATCTAAATCGGTTCAGCCGGTTTAGCTGCTACGGTGGAATAAACATACATACATACATTCTAAATACATTACTCTCCTTTTTGGATAGTCGTGTAATAAACTTAATCCGTCGTTATTCGTTATAACCAGGACGCGGTAAAAGAGTATCTACAGAGTAAATGAAAATGTATGGTGGTATAAAAAATAAAGTATTACATTTATTAATAGGGCAATAGATAATTAATAATTGGTAAAATATTTCGTTTGATGAAATTAATTTCGTAGAAAAATTTCTTAATATTAATGAATATATTTAATTTGTATGGACATCTTACATTAGCCTACACAGTACTAATTTTAAAAAGATACAGTAATGTCGTTAATAAATAAAATATCGTTTTATATAATTTAAATCTGAATTTTGTACATTATCTAAATCTGTAATTAAAAAAAAATAAATTATGGTATCGAGTTAATCTTCTCAATTTAGAATAAACAATAAGGAATAAAATAATCTTGGAAATTATTTATTAGTTTATCTTGTACAAAATGGATTCCATTTTTTATTTTAGAAAACCAAAAAATCAAAAAATTGTAAAACCTTCTGTTTGTGTCTCCTTCATAATCGTTCTATAGATTGTGTATTGGTACGACGGTTGGATAGACGTAATTATATGCGTATTCGAACGTTTGGTGACCGTAACGGGTGGCTTCCAGTTATGGAGACTGCTTTTCCAATTTCCAATTCGTTCTCTTACAGCGCATTGCTAAAACGGGTAGGTTTTAAGGTATAGTTTGGATGGACTGTTATTATCACACAATTTTTGTTCGGGCCGTGTGTCGTGTAGTTGTAAAAAAAAAAACGCGCCTTTCAATCGGTTAATTATGAATTCTTATCCTGCAACTGCATAGAAAAAAGGTTTTTGGAAAAAAATTGTGTTATATTACCGATAAATAGTACCGAAAGTAATATTATCAAATTGAAAAATGTTTTACTATTGGTAACCGAATGAAAAATTAGGTTCTGGTTAAAGTAGCGCAGTAATTTCCGTGTATGAATCTCAAGTTTTAGTTTGTAGGAAAAAACTCCTGCATCTACTGCAGTCACGTATGGGTGATTTTATTACTTAATTGTTGTATTTTATGTTACATCCGATACTATACGCGACCACTGTTTATGTTTGTGACAGAGTTACATGAAGGTCATTTTAGGACGTTCCTGTAGTTTGAAGGAAGAAACTTACGACCTGACTTGAAGCTGAAGGTTGTTATTAAATTAAATGCTTGTTAAATTACTATTGCTATTTTCTGGTATGATCTATCTATCTCTCTCTCTTCGTCTATATCTTTCTCTATATGATTGTATGCAAAATTACGATTCCTCTATCTGTATTCAAAGAAAATTATCGTGGTTTTTTGTCTTAATTTGTTACTTGAATATTTACAAATAATTACGTAACTCTATATTACAATAAATAAAAATGTTATAATATTTGTTAATTAAAAATATTAACATGCAAATTTTATAAAATATAAAACGTGTTGTCCTTATTAATAATAATTCTTTCTCCGTATTGGTCAGCTGAGGACCACGTTAAATAGCGTTAAACGTTTTCCTCTTCTAGATTTCTTTCATCCTTTGAATGAGTTTCTGTTTTCTGTCCTTAAACCAACGCTGTTTTAAGTTTATTCTTATTATTAGTTTTCTTTTATTTTTTTTAGGAAACTGTTTCAGTTAATGTTCTCTTGAATTCATATCTGTTAAAAATTTGATTTTTTATCGGCTATTTAAATTTTTATTTCCTTTTCTGCCTCTTGAAACAATTTGGTTTTGTCTTCCTGTTTTCGAAAATATTGAAAATATTTTAGTTTTTTCATTCTGAATTGGTGTCTGGAAAACCTTAATCTTTTCTTCCTCATTTTATATTTTACTTCTTAGCATCTTGAGAAATTTCTTTGGAAGATCTTAAATTTATAAATTCCGTTTTCCAGTTTCGGTCCGTAAATTCGTTTAAAATCTCTTTTTCTACATTCTCGACATTTATTTTAAAGATGTTCAAGCATTCTAAACCGTATAAGGTCCATGGTAGAATTGCAATTTTTTTTTTTGTTATAGATCTATACCGTCGCATGATATGCTACTTTCCATTCTCTTCTTTTCTAATATGTTCGGGGTGATGACTTCAAACGGGTTTGAACTTCGCTACGCTTTTGATCTTTCTTCTTTTTCATATTACAATTTTTTCTGATCGATCCTTTGGTGTTCGAAATCCATTCCGTTTTTTCATATATCTGTTGGCTTATCATTTTAATGCGCTTTTCTTCTAGCTGTAACGTTTTAATTCTTCCTTCTACTGATTTATTTACAAGGATCACTAAAATGTTCGCAGAAGCGGAAGGGTTACTGACGAGATATTTAAATTTTGTTCCGAATCGTAAATTCCTCGTTAATTCAACTCTTCTCTCTGTTGACTGATTAAGAGCACAGTTGAATAAAATCGGGAAGAGTGCGTCGTCACCTTGTTTAAACTCCGGTTTTTATCTTGATCGGTTTGGAAAGTTGGCCAAAAAATTTTTTCTTGTTTATGATTCTTTAATGATATTTATTGTTTTACCTACGTTATATCTTTTCAAAATTTTGAAAAGGTTATTCATTACTAGAAAATTAATTGGTATTTGATGTCTAGGCTGTAATATTTTATTTGTGACATAATTTAAAAAAGGAATCTCTTACTTTAAATTGATAACAATAGCGTGTATTGAAAAAAAAATTCTATCATTTATTCAGTTTTATTGCTGAACTAAGGAATAATTGTTTTGTAAAAAATAAAAAAATTAGCTGACTACAGTTTCCTGCGATTTTATTTCAGTGTTTATTGTTGTACCTTGCTTCACTTTTGCGACCTACTACACTTCTCATCGGCTTTATACTAGTAATAAATACGTGCGTGTCGTCATTTGTTTCTCTTCTAGTTTTCACTACCTTTTTTTTTTAAGTAGTATAATTTTAAACAATAAAATTCTGCAAATTTACGTAATCGGGTTGGTGGACTATATAAAGAAAAAAATAAAACCGAAAATTTCGGTAAATTTTGTTTCAGACGACATTTTCTAAAAAGAATTTTTGAAAATTGAACATATGGTTGGTCAAGTATCTTGAGTCAGTAGACGCCTATCAAAAAGGGGAGATTACAATTTTTAGAAATTTTTTATTAAATTGTATTGATAATTCGTAGTTTTCTATTTTTAGTATCTTTTTTTGAATTTCATTAATCTTTAAATTCTTTATATCATTTTTTCTCCACTTTATTTTCATATCCTTCATAGTACCTTTACCATTTCTTTTTCGATCGTTTATAACCGTAAATATTTAACATATGATCCAAGATTATAATGTAATGGGTTTTAAAAAAGTTATGGAACCTTTAAATTACTTTTCAACATAAAAAAAAAATTAAATTTAGCAAACACTCTTTATCTTGAAACGATCTATCTTTTTTTATGAGATAGTCATATTATTAATAAGGCAATAAATCCAAAATTTTAAATGGAAAGAATGTGGTTGTGAAGAATCATTTTAAGACAACTGAAAAATAACAATTTTTCCGAAAAAAATTATGGACTACGACAACAACTCTAATCAAAATTAATGTTTATAAATTTAATATTTTATACAGTAAGTCTCAAAAGCAGCCTGAAAAATAAATAGATCTTTTCGAGGTTGTAGAATGTTTCAAATTACATTCTTCTACATTTAACTGTTGAAAGGATATTAAGGTTTCCGTACCTTTTTAACGTTCATTTTAAGAGAAATCCATTAGTCAGAAATTTATAAACTGTAAACAAAAAATAATATAAAATGGTAACTCATTAGTATTTTTATTTTTTACTTAGAAAATAGTAAATTTTAAGTCCACAAAAATTGAAATCTTTATTCGTTGTTGCCTTCCAAATATATATATATATATGCTGATAGATGTAATTTCATATGATTTTATAAAAGTAAAAATGTGTTTAAAGGATTAATTTTAAAAAGGAGACGATACTTTCCCCCACCAAAGAACTGCACCAATAACAGGCAGACACAATACCGGTATTTGTTTTTACTTTCGACACGGATAAAACTTGTAGTAAATGGTTATTTTATATTAAACTAAGTAGTGCAATCATTAATTTAAGCAGATTGTATATAAACTTAAACTGGTTTATTGTTTTTATTCAACGTTACAATTAGGTCTAAGTTTAGAAATTATGACCGTAATTAATTATAGACGTAAATTAAACGTAAACATAACTATCTAGTCTATTTTAAATTTAAACTTCTGTACTATAGGAAAATACTATAATAATTATTTAATATTATTATAAGAGGAAAGATATGTTGAAGTTAAACAAAATATGTGTTAAAAATGCAATTAGGATACAGATTCAGTTTTTTAAAGTGAAATTAGGCGTTCCGTAGTATTGAATATTAGGTCTAATTTTATTATGATTTACACAATGAAGTGGAACATTTAAATATGATTTATATATATAACATATATTAGTATATAATTTTATAAAAAAATTATTGGATACACCAACTCTGAGACCTGTTTTATTCAATTTTGGTCAAAATCTTATGAAAAAATCAAATTTTCTTTTATTAACTTTTATGTAAGGGCTTATTATAGCTGTTTTTGATTTTTATAAATACATAACATTTTTCTGTTAAGTTTTTTTGTTTCAATAGTAAAAGTAGATTTTTTTTTGTTATCATAAACTTTGTTACATCAATTTTCTCAGAATTAAATTTTGTACAAGTTTAGATAATAAAATTTACGCATTTATTAATCATTTAACAAATTTATTGTACTTTAATCCTTAAAAAAAACATGTTTTTCGTCACAGAATTTTTCTGTTTTACGTTGGATATCATGAGACCTAGTCCTGGGGCCTGTTTTATTAGATTTTGCAGGTCAAAATATATTAGAACCCATCAAACTTAGGTAACTCCTTAAAAATTTCAGTATGACCTCATTTCATCGGAAAATATCATTTTATCGGGAACTAAAATCCGGGCGAAATTTTTCGCTAGCCGAAAGCGTTTTCGGACGTATGTTTGTATGATCTTTTTAAAGTTCTAGAATCAGTTCCCAAATTATTTCCTTTTCCTCCTGAATCATTTTGTATATATGTATTATACAAAGTGTTTTCAAGTACGATTTTTAGTATTCGTGGTTTGTCAGGCACATCTTATAGCATCAGGAATTTATACTTCTAACATCCGTATATATAGATGATATTATGCATGCAATGCTATTGGAGTATCCATGGAATAATGGTTGTAAATAATGTTGGTTTGTCGGACGCGGCTCCTTACACCTTTTTCGGGGTTGAATTCTACGTTTTATTACTGAAAGTTTGACTTTGCTTGTTTTGCGATGCGTTGGGGAAGTTTGCATATGTATTGCTTCTTATCGAGTGTATTTATTAGACCTGTTTAGAATTTAGTGTTAATTAATATTTTAAGCCATGATTTTTTAAAAACTTTTACTTGTTTAAAATAAGTTTAGTTTTTAATTGTAACATTTTTTTAAATCTGTAACAAATTAGTTTCCTTTATAGCGGCGACTGACGTTATACGTAAGACAGGACGTTTTTCTTAAGTTATTATTATTTATGGTTTCGGCATACAAGGTGAAAGGCCAGCAATAGTATTTCGAAATAGAGTACTGTTGTACACAATTAATAATTAATGATTCAACATTTTAGTTGACAAGTCATCGGATTACGGCTATCTGTTTAAGATATATGTATGGTGTGTGTGTGTGTGTACACAGGCTACGAGGTTAATTATGTACATGAAAGGAAATAATAGTAATAATAGTTTTATTTGTAATATAATGAAACAGTATTATTAGTGATTGTGTGATTCGTTAATTAATGGAGAAAATAGTGTAATTATTAATTAAATAGCTGACATTGAAAGACATATCGACTCCTATTGATTGACAGTGTTCTGTAAATGAATCCATTATCATTATTATTACATTTTTATACTACTAAAATAAATTAATATAATATTCATCATATATATTAGGTATCATAATATAAACGGATGTAGGCGACCTATTATGAGATATAAATACTAAAAAATAATTCGCATAACCATGACGCATAACGAGAATATGAAGCATCCATTTTCTGTCAAGCTTATTAGAAAAAAAATGAGAAATGAACTGGTTTCTCGTTGCTTTCTTTACCGAGTCGAATATTACTGTTGCACGTCATTCCAAACCTTCTGAAAATGCAGGTGTTATTCAGTCTTACAAGCAGTACCTTTTAATCACAGAAACTTTCTATATAAACATCCCACTTACTCGTTTGATGCTTTACTGGAGTTAAGCTATAAAAAAGAACTTGGAGAAATAATGACATCATCATCATCAATTGGTGTTCTACCTGGCGGTTGGTCCCTTACGCCACTGCTATCTCCATCCATTTCTATTCCAAGCCCTTCCCCTTTGTCCGTTTGTAGATTTCAATTTTCAACTTATCTGTTATCTTCTTATTCGCTTCCTTTTTCCTTCTATTGATCCTTCCATTGCAATTATCAAGATCCCACTTCCTCTAACCGTACATGCTAACCAGTTTTCTTTTCTTTTGAGTACTTCCCGTATAAGTTCTCTTTCTTCTTAAATTCTGTTTACTACTACTTCATTCTTCAATATATCCGTCCGCCTTACTTTTTCCATCCTTCTCCTTACCCACATCTGAAAAGCCTCAATTCAGTTCCTCTCCCTCTTCCTCATCCTTCATGGTTCACTCCATACATGGCATTTGGCTAAATTCTTCCTTAACTCTAAATCCAGACCTTTACGACATTCTGATTTCCTTTTCACACTGAAGCCTTCTACCATCGAAACCCTTTATTTTATTTCCATTGCTTTATTTCAGTCTTCTTGTCACCACAGTCCTCAAAAATCAATAATTGTTTACTTTTTCAATTCTTCCTTGACTTGTCTTTATTACTAAATCCTCTTTCTTGTTTATTTTCGTTCCTTTGGTTTTTCGTGTACTTATGTACACTTAACTCTTTGAAGCTTGGAACATCCCATCAGCTAGAATTACTATACTGTCAGCAAATCTTATACGCCTTATTTTCCGTCCTGCTGTACTGTTTCCTTCTTCTCTATCTTCTAATATATTCCTTATCTTGTCTTCAATGTATTTTTGAACTGTGCTTTTGAGAGGCAGCATCCTTACCTAACACCTCAACCTAGACCCACCGTCAATGATATTATTATTTGTTTTCATTGCTGCGGTTTGTCTCTTGTATAATTGTTTAATTAATCTTCTGCCTTTCCATACCATTTTTTCTCTTTAAGAATCTCCATCATTTTTTTAACTGTTATCAATTATCTTCTCTAAATCTATGAAAAACTGAAGTGATAATGAAATAATGTAATGAGTCATATCACTCTCTAGAAAAATGATGGTGCGTGGGTTTGTTTGTCGTATGTGCTAAATTTTTTATTTTAGCTGCTACTGCAAAGCGGCTGCACACGGCTCCCTTCACAACTCTCTCCCGGTAGAGCAGTCCGTTGTCAATTCACAGATTGTTTATTTTAATTTCTAAGCGTAGATTATTTTCATTTATATTTTATATTTGTATTTTTATTTACTTATTATATTTATTCATTTTATTTATTTAATTTTATTAATAAAAGAAAGAGGTTATTGGTTAATATTTAGCAGTAAAAAAAGGATTCTTTATTTAGCGTGAGAGAACCGTTGCACAAAGCTCCATTCATTACTCTCTTCTGCTAGAAGCAGTCTGCTGTCAGTTAATTTACAGATTATATTTAATTTAATTTCTAACCGTAGATTCTTTTTATTTATATTTTATGTTTTTTTTATTTATTACAATTATTATTTATTAATTTCATTAATAAAAGAAAGGATTTAGTTAATATTTAGCAGTAAAAAAAAAGTATTTTTTATCTAGCGGAAGAGAGTCGTTTGTGCGCAGCCACTCGGCGCATCACGCGATCCGCTTTGCACCAATCACGTAGTCCGCTCTTCGCCAATAGCAGCAGCTGGAGTGGCAACTAACACAACCTCACACGAACACATATAAGATTAAACGAACAAGACGGTGTCCCTAAGCCAACTCCCTCTTATCAATATAGTTAGTGTTAACTATTAAATTCTGTATCTACTCACTCCTTAAGCCTATTTTAAATATAAAAACAACAAAATGTTCAAAAAAATATTATCTACACACTAATATTTCTTTTCTTAAAATACTTTTGTAACACACTTAATATTGTTATAAATATGAATATACGAACGCGTCGAGAGTCCAGTAGGCAGAGGCCCCTGGCTAGACGGTCCAGCAAGCGAAGCGAGCCTGAATGACTAGTAGATTCGTAAAAATCTACTACAAAGAAACAAATTATTATTTTAGAGGGTTAAAATCTAAAATTTTCCTTTACTGTTTTTGTTAACTCGCTATTTTTTCTTCTCTACAGCATTCTATCTTCATATTCCATGTATTATTTTGTTGGATATCTTTCCTGATAAAGATATACGTAAACCGCATTTGAATCTGTATTAAGCTTACTCTTACTCTTATTACATTTTTTTTATTGACCGTTCTTACGGTTTTGTTTAATTTTCCTTCAACTGTTTCCAATTTAACTACCGATTTTTGTAGTTCATTCGGATACTTTTATACTAATACTATAGAGAGGTAATGGATTTTTCATTAAATAAAATGTAACCATTTTATACGGTTGATTCATATCTCGGTGATAAGTGATTTATTGCAGTATATATTTAATTTAATATGGTCAGTACAAAATTGTTTATTTCATCTTACCTAAAGATACCCTAATTTTGGAAGATTCGAGGAATTGGAGAAGGTAGATCCTTAATCTATTCCTTTGGATCGGGTTACTTTCTTAAAGTTGATACTAGTCCTTATGTGGCTCAATTATATCTTTCTCCCCGTTTTTTAATACTTACTCTCACTGTTTTTTTTTTCTAGGTTTTAATTATATAGTCACCGGACTGTACTAAGTTGTAGAGATGTGTTTTAAATTACTTTGACTTTAATAATTCTATTTAGTACGATGGACTGATCTTAGTGGATTATTCAGGGAATAAACAGAAAGCTTTTATTTAAATATGTTTTTTTAATTCTGGTTTTTCTATTCGGAAATTTTGATTTTTTCCATCGCTGTACGTATATATTTTTAATGTGTGTATCCATTTTCAAGTGAAATCGAGAGGAATTTGTTCCTTTTTTCTATTTTTCGTCGTTTAATAAGTTTGTTGTTCTTCTATGTTTTAATTCCACAATATATTTTCATCATATATCTTTCTTGATTTGTTTTATAAATAAATAAGTCTTTTATTTTGATCGGTACATTACATAGATCACGTCTCTTAAACCGATAAAAAAATGAACAATTTGCCCGGACAGATTAAGGAAAATCACGATAAAACCTTGATCAGAGCACAATTCCAAAATACACAATTAATTATAAAATATAAAAAAAGTAGATGTGATTAAAGTCCATATTAATTATCCAAAATATAAATTTATGAAATAATATTAAGATAAATACATGAAGATATTAAATTAAAAAAAAACAAAAAAAAAACTGAAAAATAAATTATAATTCAGAAAGCGTTTAATGATAATTATTTCAGCACATATTTAGCTACACGTTGAACGAGATGCAGAATTTTTCTTTTTTTAATTAGTGTCATTTAAAACTCAACGACAACGTAATATCGCTTCTGTAAAAGAAAATATCTTTAATTAGGTAGATTTCATAAGAAAGCTACCTATTGTAATGGGTACCATGATTCGACTTCCGGAAAATTTCGACATATTTTCGCGTTTCACATCCCCCAGGCCCCAAAACCACCATCAGTTCAAAAGTTTATATATACATACATATACACATTGGTCATATATATACATATACATTTATATTTCTATTATATATATATATATATCTCACTTTCTTGTAAACAAGATAACTGCCGTAATTTTGCGCCAATCACCTTCAAATTGATACATAAATATAAAGACCCAAAATCTCGGTCGACTTCGTTAATGGCCAAAATCAGACCTGGGGGTAGAAATAGGGGCTTTTTCTAAAAAAAAATCTCTATAACTTTCTTATTAAGTAAAATATCGAATTCTTTTAAAGTTCCTGTTATTCTTTGGATGATGGCCTAAAACTTATCTAAGTAAAGTTTTTTGATATCACCAACCATTGGCTCAGAGTGTGGAAAAAATAGGGTTTCGATCACAAAAAAATCATACCTCCCTTAATAGGCACAATATCGAAACGGTATAAAGTGGTTGTTAGTCCTCTAAACATTACCTAAAACTTTTGTCTGAAACAATTTTTGATATGACCAACGCTTACGGCAAGGGATGACCAAAATGTTGCTGGAATTGTAAGAAGATGGAGCTTATCGTATGTTAGACACGTGAAACTTTTTTCGCATGCAACCATTGTCGTATTGAGTAAATTTGTAGTTTTTCTTAACTTTAAGATGGAAATCTTTTTTATCCTCTACTTAAAACCGGTGAAATCTACCTTCGCCTTCCGGCGTGCCGAAAGAGATTTTTTTTAAATGGTTTGGTAATCTATTTAAAATGTTTGTGCATGCATGATAGAAAAGGCTCTGTCTGATGAACCAAAGTAACGAAAACAGTTCTGATGTCTGGTTTGATAAGGGATGGATATTTTTATTATTGCATTTTTTTAATAATAAAAACCATTCTTTTTTGCAAAAATGCACATTCATAATTATAAACGTAAGGATAAATTAACATTTAAAATTTAACATTAATTTCAATTTTAATATTCCAAATATGTCTAAATACGTTCTAATCTTTGCATTCTTTTACTATCTTAATTCTTCTTCGTTCCTTGTAGTACCACATTCATTAGACCTGAGTATTGTAATTCTGACTCATCAAAATTTACAAGATTCTCTCGCCCATTTTTCAATAGTCCATCTTCAAAACGTTTTGTTTTTTATTTTATCAATCCATCTAAAATATTTTCAGAAATTCTCATGAGATCACATCTCAAAACCTTCATTTTTTCCTTCTAATTTCCCTAGTTTGTTTTTCTCCGACCAGTTTTTCAGTTACGGCCGGGTCTGGGATTGTGTTTCTATATAGGCAAATGCAATCACCGTTACCGGCTTGCCAGGCCTGACGTAGCTGCAGTTTTAGTGTAAATTTACCGGTAAACAAGTAGCCTGGAACAGGCTCAGGTAGACCACTCCTTTACAAGCACTCGAACCTTAGAACTCGACTTCGAGAATCAGATGATTTTGCGATGAAGAGTTTAACCGGTAGATGAACCTAACGGGTTTCTGATTTCCCTTTTAATACACCATAATATCCCAATTCTTGCCTCTCATTTATAGTTTTAACCAAAAGCTTGATGTACGAAAATCGTTTGACTTTTAGAAGCTATTTGAGCATACACTTCTTTTATTAATAAAAATATGGATACAAATATAAGATAAATTCTCCCATAACTTTCCATTCATAAAAAAGTAAACTTTTTTTTTATGAAATAATTTTTATTTATATAATATGCTGTAGATATCATTATTTTGAAAACCATTTCTATGCGTGTCTTACACTGCTGAAGAACATGTAACTACATAAGTTTTCATATAAACATTTCTTAATGAAGGTCACATGATGTAATCCGGAAACAAAACATTAATCATTTCATAGCCATTACTGGAGTTACGTTTGTAATATCGTTGGTGGTACATTCTCTTAGATGAATTATGTTTTGTATCTTTTCCTGATTTAAACCATTCCCTTCATAAAAGAATGTTTATTTTCCTATGTATGGAAACTGATGGGACACCTTGTATATATATATATATATATATATATATGTAATTTACTAATGAAAAATCTTTATTACTGAAGAGAACAACTCTTAAAAAAAGAAAGAAAATTGAGTAAATATTAAATAAATAATGTAATTGTAATAATAAAAAAATAATAGTATACCTATAAAAAAGGTTTCACAAACAATAAAACATTTCTTTGAAAATTATACAAATTTGGAAGAGAAAGTGAATTGAACAGTTACATATAAAATAAACATAAAATATCGATTAAAGTTAAGCAAGCATAATTTTGAAAAAGGATGTAAAAG
Source organism: Lycorma delicatula (assembly GCF_047948215.1). Lineage (NCBI taxonomy): Eukaryota > Metazoa > Arthropoda > Insecta > Hemiptera > Fulgoridae > Lycorma > Lycorma delicatula. Next base: position 172,495,725 of record NC_134458.1, read on the forward strand.
AATGAAAATAAACTTGATATAAAATAAAAAGATTTAAAAGGGTGTTGAATAAAGATGAGTTATGAAATCTTATCTTGTCATGATTATATAGAAATCTGTAGAATCATTTATTAGTGAATTAATTTCTTATAATAATTTAATTTTCAACAATTTTGCAACCCGACGTAACGTAGTTGTATTGGCTTTTAATGAGTAGTGTGCTTAATGATGACGTACATTTTATTATTACTACGTAAAACCTATTCAGATTGTTAAAAGATTTTATTTTTCAATTATAAAATTATTTTTTTGTAGTAGTTTCCCACATATAAATTATCTTACACTCGAAATACGGAACTAAAAATGTTATCATTCGTAGCTCGGTAAATAATTGGCTAAAATTTAAGTTACATACAAATATCGATTTATATATAGTGTCCCGTTAGGTTAGGATTAATTGTAAGAGACAAATTCGGGACATCAAAAAAAAAAACAAAACGTTTGTACACAAATGCCCTGTCTCGCTATGTTTTTCATCTGTCCATCATTTTGTCTTTCTTTCAATAAAAACTTATATCTTAAGAACGGAAATTCCAAAAAGACGTCGATTAACAGTTTTTAATAGCTCCGAAAATATTACTTTTATCAAATTATATTTTATTAAATAAAAATTTTAAGCCTTTTATTGTGGTGTTATTGGAATTGTAAGTTGAATTAATAATATTTTTCCAGGATAAACAAACGCCAATCTCAGTGTTTTTACAGAATAATGTTGCTTTTGGATTACCTAGCTGATGTATTTTTGCATTTAAACGACTTGAATGTGAATTTACAAGGACGTGATAAAAACATTTTATTAATGCAAAGTTCATGCTTTCATTATTCGCATTCAAAGCAAAAATTTGTTGTTTTCACTCGCTTTCGATTATATTGAGAAAATTTTGGATGAAGATGCTGTTACTCGCCAAAGTTTGGATAGAATGAAGATGTATTTGCGTGAGCTAATTGCTTTAGTTGGCTGAGTATTTCCCGGAAGATAAAAATGATTTTTTCGAGTAGATGGGTACTGAATCCGTTTAGTTAAAACGTTGTTGCCGCTGCTAAGTTACCGGTTGATATTCATGATCGGCTTATCGAAATATCGGCCGATAAACCGTTACAATTACGATTCACGTCTAAAGATTTAGATACGTTTTGGCTTGCTCGACGAAGTGATTATGAAAACTTAGTCGCAGAAGCATTGAAATTATTAATTCCTTTCGCCAAATCTTACCTTTGTGAAAACAGTTTTTCGTCTATGGTTGCTTTAAAAACTGAATATAGGAATCGTCTTTTATCCCTTGAAAATAATTTGCTTTTGTGTGTTTCTAACATAAATCCATTTACCGAGAAACTTAAATGAAAAACAAACGCAGCCTTCTCATTGATTTATTTTTTTTTAGACGTGAACTTATAAATGTAAGTAAAATATTTATAATAAATTATTTTTTTCTTATAAAATGATTTCATTAATTGATTACGTGTAAAATTGTAGGCTAATTTCACGACCGTCTTTCATATCACCGCGACCCGCAGGTTGAGAAACGCTGATCTAGACAAAAAAAAAAAATATTCTGTTTGTCGCACTTTTTTGGCGTTATATGTCAGGATTGACCAAACCGATTTTCTTCAGATTTGGTTTAAATATTTCTATATAGGGAGCATTGATTATATTAGTTTATTTTAAAATTGGTTAAGGAGGTGGGAGATGTCCTGTAAAAAACAATTTCGATTTTCTTCCGAGGCTTTATATAGAAAACTTTATTAAAGCAAACTTGTTACCTACATTGCATATATAAATAATCTAAAATGTTTTTTTCAAAAAATCAACCCCCACCTCTCAAAACAGATGTATGTGTTTTTTGTTATTTTGCTCTGTCTTCCTTCGGTTTAAATTTTTGTAAAAATGTAAAAAAAATTATATTTTATATATATAGAACTAACAAGAGATGTCTACAATTTTTTAAAATTTCAGACTTCGGAACTGAAATGCAGAAAAGTTTTTTGAAATTTCCTTTTTCTTATTTTAGCCTCTCGTATTAGATAAAGAAAAGACTTTATTTAAGAAAATTTGTTGAAATTAACATGAGTATTTTTAGAAAAAACTTTCTTAATATTTATTCCTCAGTTCTAAAAATATATATTCTGTTTTTTGACTCTCTTTCAGTTTTTATTATTAACTTTTTTTGGATCTTTCTTCATCACATAAAGAGCTATTAAAATTAAAGTAGCTTTAACACTTATGTTATATTCCGTATCCAAAATGAGAAGCAATTTTTCTCATTACTTTTATAAAAGTTAATTTTTTAAATATTTTTTAACAAATTTCTTATAAATTAATTTTCTTCTTGTAGGATCACTTAATAAATACATTTTTTTTTCTAAATTTCCCTCCCAGAGTAAGGAAGCTCCCTAAAATCAAATAATTTTTCATTTTTTTATTTGAAATTTTCGTAATCGTGACTTGACTAGCGTAGCCGGGAGTACATTGCTGGCTTTTATGTATATATATATATCCTACCCTACAAAATGACATTTGCATGTCTCTCTCTCTTTCTCTCTCTCTCTCTCTCTCTGTGTGTGTGTCCCTTAGCTTTCCACCGGAATGTTCCGATCACTAGCGGAAAATCCCGATTCATAAGTACATGTCTAGTGGAGGTCAGGTGTATACATGTTATATTATTATATATCGATATATCGCATATATATGCGAAATATATGTATATATATATATATATATATTTTTTTTTTTTTACTTTCTCGTACGAAGTAAAAGAAGTATTGTGATCGCGAAAAATTTCGGTTTTCAGATTTCAGCGGAAATATCCATTTTTACCATCCCTGAATCCATTATGACTAGTTTCGACGTGACGTCTGTAAGTACATATGTATCTCACATAACTCAAAAACGATTTTCCGTAGGATGTTGAAATTTTGGATTTAGGACTGTTGTAACGTCTCGTTGTGCACCTCCTCTTTTGATTGAATCGACTGAACCAAAAGTGTCCAAAAAAGCCCAAAATCAAAATAAATTTGGATTTTTGATTCTTTCTTAACTGCAATAATAAGCCCTCATTGAGAGCTTTTCAACGATATATGATAAGTGGTACTTATTATCATTGGTTCCAGAGTTAAAGCCAAATGAAATTTTAATTAATGAAATATTTGGCTCTTAGAAGGGGAAAGCACATCGGTTCGAATCAGACTTCATCTCCTTTTTTTTTTAACTTTTTATTTTAATTTAAATTTATTGATTTATTAATAATTATTAACCTCTGATTGTAAAAAAAATAACGATAAATAATAAATCAGTAATAATAAAAATAAAAAAAAAAATATCAGAAATTATTTTATGTATTTCTCATATAAAAAAATTGCATATGTAATTTAATAAGCCTACAACAAAGTCATGTGGTGTTCACATCAGATTTTTTTATTTATGTGATTGTTTTTCTTCATAAAATAATGAACTGTAACCAAAAAGTCGGCACCGGAATGTATCGATCACTAGCGGAAAATCCTGATTCATTAGTTTCAATTTCTAGAGTTAAATTTCTAATTTAACTTTCGTTAAAATTTTACAGAAGTGGTAATCAATTTTGGATACCTAATAATCCCATTCCGAGACTTCGTCCGCCAGGTAGGCCTACTTGCGGAGGGCATGCCAACGGCACGCCTCTGCAGCTAGTATACATTATAAACTTTTACCTTAATATTAAACATATCCGTATTTGAATTCGGATAAAGTAATCGACTAGAAATCAATTATCCTGAGTATAAAATTGTATTAACGTAGACTTGGTAATATTATGAAAAACTCCTATAGAAAAATCTCTTATATCCGTTTGAATGGAGTGATTTATGATTACCTGAAACCAATGTATTGGAATTCTCACTAATCGAAAGTGAAAATATTATTTCAGTTGTCTTCTGTATCGATTAGCCGTTTTACCTTATTTTCCAGAGCCGTATGGCAGTTTTAACTATATGTTTTGTAGATTGTATTTTTTCTTTTATATGGAAGTCATTTGTCATTTTTTTTTGTCGTCAAATATTTTCTATTGATCATATCTGGATAAAGATTATTTTTTTGTGTCATTTAAGATTAATGTGTTGAATATTTATTATAGTTGTATTTTAACTGCTAGAAGGTTACTAATGTGAAGTAGTTTTTCATAACTATTAAAATAATAAATCTATCCGATATAAAAAGAAAATATTGTTTTGTAATTATATACCTATTATTAAGAAGTTTTATGATGCTCCCCACTTTACCACTGATTAGGAAACAGAATCTCCGGACAGGTCAAAGTATGCTGTAAATTATGTTGATCTGTACTAGTCTTGACATTAGAATGGGCGTCTTGCCAAAACTCAAAATTATCACTAGGAAAGAAGGGATTAACCCTTAAAAAACTATCTGACGATACATCGTCAATTATATATATTTCTAAAACATTCTCTAAACGGTATTTCGTTTACGATTTATTTTTTAATTCAATGCTCTTTTTCAGTATACCGCATATATTATAAAATTTATATTTTTGAAAAAGAAAAAGAGCTACTCTCAACTGTTATTAAAATAAACTGGATTACGCTTATAAACCGTTAACAAGAAATCTACTTTAATTCTAAACCTAGTTGGCTATTTCAGTTGTTAAACAGTCTTCAGTAAATGTTACGAAAAAAATATATTTAAGGAAATAAGTAAGTAAATTAACTTGTTATATAGATAAAAAATGACTGACAAGTAAACAGTACTTATGAAACATTATAAAACGAATATTTGTAATATTTTTAGAAGAAGAGTAAAAAATAGAAATAACTGATATTCTTTTAACTAATCCTGTGGCAGAAAGCTGAAAGTTAGTTTAAAACATTCAAACTCTGAAACCTTTAATTCAGATTGCGCAGTACGACTTAGTGCACGCCTCCACTACAAGTCATAGATAAATTATCTCAAGAATGACAAACATAATATGTACCAATCAAGGGTATAGTCCCGTCTATGAACAAAACTTAAAGGTATAATCATTGAGTGAAGACTTTCATAAAGAATTTTTAATAAATTTAAAATTCTAAAAAGCTATTTGATCTTTTTTGTTCAAGGGGAAATCTACCAGATACCGTAGCCTTCCTGCACCAGCGATAGTGTAGTAGTGTCGAGCTCTCGCTGACTAAAACCGGACATACGAAAACAGGAATCGCCTTAATCATAGTACAGTCTTCGGTGGGTAACGCAGAATCGTCTTTGCAGAAAGGGACAGTAAGGAACTCAGTAGAGTTCCAGGGGCATACCCGGAAGATGATAATTTACGACTCGACGCAAACAGACGTCCCCTACGCACGCAGGCTGACCACCTAACCTACTCTGCCTCCTTTCCTCCGTTAATGCTCTTCACCAACTCGAAGACCGCATGCCACTTCTCAACCCTTGTAAGCATGACGTTTGTCCGCGTCTGCTGGCCCCGTAACCACCGAACATCGCAATCTTGAGTCTGCACCTATTTCACACAAAAAGGACGTGCTCGACATCATCTAAGGCATTCTTACTCCCGAAGGGGAAGACACCCTCCGTCACGCCCTCCGTTTTTGGAGACCTCGGTTTTTGGCATATTCCAGTCCGCCTCGGCCAGGTTGCTACCGATGCGAATACCACGAGTGACATTTTCATCAGTGTACTACTAATTAATGAACTCAAAACAGAACACATCTCACCGAGTCTTAAGTAAGACTGAAAGGACTTAACGAAGCAAAGGAACTGAACTACCTACTTGGAGTAGGTAAAAGTGACTTCAACACACAACACAAAACATAAAATATTACATTGAACAATAACAACACAGTAGCATTGAAACAAAACAAAACAAAGAACAAAAGCATAATTTATAAAACAAAACATCAACAAAAACAGAATACAAGAGAAATTCAAGCTGGGCTCTACATCCTCTCAGCAATCCTCTCCTTCGCTAAGTACACTATAAAACTTTCCACTACTATTCATTCGGCCTGGCTTCTCCAGTTTAGATCCTACGGAGATCCAACGCCGACCCGATAAGATCAAGCCGACAGATGGTCTCCATGCGTATTAACTCGCACTTCGAGCACTGATAAAAACATGGGAGGCGTCATCCAATTGTCCACACTGAGGACACATCCTAGAATCTATCAGGCCGAATTTCTGCAGTCTATCCCTAAAAGCACCATGGCCGGAAAAAGATTGCGTCACATATTTATTAGGGTGTATCCAAGAGGCGTCCCGAAAACTAACAACGTTTAGAAAGAGATCATGTGTATAACGCTCACCCTCTGTTTCATCCCATTTGGCCTGCCACAAGGCATTGCCATGTTTTTTAATTTCTCGAACTTTATCCGAAGTTAACTCACCAGACTTTATAGCAACATACCGCTGCTGCTTCTCAGACTCAATCAAGTCTATCGGTTTCAGGCCTGCAATCACCAAGAGTGCCTCCCGTGAAATAGTACGGTAACCATCCGTTACCGTTAACAATATTAGGCATGGAGGTCTTAATAATATGTCCCGATAGCTTTTATATTTTAGCCTATCCGCCCAAACAGATGCCGCATATAGCATAACAGCCTCGCACACGCCTTTATACAGAATGCTAATGGTCTTAAAATTAAGGCCCCAATCAGGATTGACCACCTTCTCCGCAACATGTTGAAGGTGCTTCTTAAATTGCAGTTTCTCGTCAAGAAACACCCCGAGGTACTTTTGAACCTGAACATACTTCATACGCTGCCCTGCCATCGAAACACGAACTCGTCGAATCACGCCAAACGGCCTTCGAGGAGCATCATCGTGGTCTTTTCCGGGCTAAACGTCATCTTATGTGGATGACCCCTCAGCTCAAGCGCCCTGCAAGCTTGAGTGTGTCTGAGTTCAACCTCCCTCCGCGAACTTCCTTCGACCAGCAGGAGCCCACCGTCAGCATAAGCCACGATGCAACACCCGCTGGGCAACCTCAGCCGCAGAAGAGAATCAAACTCACCACCTATATAATAAAGGACCCAACACGCTTCCTGGGGGCATCCCTTAGACAGCGTCTTGCCAACCTCATGGCTGCCCTCGCGGACATCCCAGCACATCCCGATGACTGAAGTAACTTTGCATAACTTGGAATTCACTTGCAGTACATACTCTTTTTTGGAGTTTGTAAATAGCAGAAGGCCACCATAAATTATTAAATGCACATTAAGGGACAGATCGTCTTCACTGTGCTCCCTAGCGTACATTTATGACCTGAAGCGGTCATGGCCCGACCGGAACTGAGTCGGCCTATAATCGACCTCCCTGAATCCCGTACCAACCTACGGCGTAACACGCTTTATCATTCTAAACTTTCATCTTCCCTTGGTTGTTTCCTTTCACTTGGGTCTTCCACACATCAGAAGGACATCGTAAGACGATGTCTTTAACCTCGCCAGTAAGTCATCGGGGGCGTACCGGCAACAACGAACGCCGCCTAGAGAAGATAGTCCTGTAACTGCTAACAGACTCGCAGTAAAATCTTTTTCTGTATCCGCTCGAGAGTCAACGTGGCATGCTGAGTGTTGAGCCCTTAACAGAGTAGAAGCCTCACACAAACGAATTTAGTTCAACACGCTAAAATAAACTCACCGTTTAGAAGCTCTCGGATGTTTTACGTTACTGAGAAGCCTGATCAACCCGGTCACTGTCTTCTCTGCTCTAATCACGGCTTCGAATATTTGTTTACGAAAATAACGTTTCCTGTCCTGCTACAGCTCAAGGTACTTAACTGATGTAGTGGAAGCATCGGTCACGCCCTCCTCTTGGAAGGCGATCCGCTCCAGTCTCCGCAGGAAGCGGAGGTTGTGAATTAGCAACTGTTATTTTTTTATAATGAACATTTTAAAAAGTATCGTTTCTTATATATTTATTTTGTGACCAATTTTCAGGCAGTGTTAATTTAAAGCCGATTTCTCTGATTTTTATATTTACAATTAGCCAAATGTTCCTTTATTTGAGTTCCAATATTTATTTTTAGTTTGTTCTGTGTATCCTAAATTTCTATTATCTTCTTTACACATGTCATTACTGTATAAAGGGCTAAAATATTTTTTGTTTGTTTCTGATAACTACGAAAATTATTGAACTAAATTTTATGTAATTTTAAGCTTTTTCAAGCTCCTTTTTGGTGTGGAAACGATGTAATACCTTTTTCTCTAATATCCTTTGTAGTATTTATTCGTCTAACTATTTAATATTATTTAATACAAAAATGTCTTATATCGGTTAGGATTTGATTTTATTGGAATTTTAAGTATGTTTTTAATTTCTGATGACATGTTAAATTTTGTCACTTTTTAATCGATCTATATATATTATCTTGGTGTCTTACTAATTAATTTATGTTGAATAAATTTGGTTGAATAAAATGTAATATTACTGTTTACCATAATTATGGATTGTGTAAAAATGAATCCTTTCGATCTTAAAAAAAAAGTATCAGTAAAATTTGAGTCGATAATTTTAAAGTATAAACCTACGTGGAATTTTCATCAGTTTAAAAATTTATACATATGAATGTATTTTTTTTATAAACTAAGATATCCCTCTAATTCGATTGATTTGGATGAGATATAACAGAAATAATGATCACTTTGTGAATTTGTGTGTGTGTGTGTGTGTGTGGGCGTGCGTGATGTTATTTTTATCGGTGTAAATGTGAGTATAATAAACGGTATTACGTCCTGAATCCGCGGTATTAGCTACTTTTACTGTAGCTTTCCAACGATCAACTTTTCATTGTATTTAATTGGTTCAGAATGATACGTGATAGTGCATGACGATGAAAATATTTTAATCTGTTTTATATCACGTTTAATGCTGAAAATATATTTCTAGCATTTATTATTAGTAATTTTAATGGTTTAATACACTTTTCATTCGTTTCATTCTGGTTTAATCTTTAATCTCAACTTATTCCTTTATTTTGAAGTTATATTAATTCTGATCATTGTCTTCCTTTATAATTCTAAATTTCTTTCTTAAATGTAATTATCTGTTCCTGGATACCGTAAGATATATCCCTCCAAAATCATCATTCTTTTTATTATTTAAAAAAACATGTTTGGTTTATATAATTTTCCCGGCTTCGTCCGTCGCAGACCTTTATTTCAATACACAGTTGTTTTTTTTAAATACTAATAACTTTATTATTTTTACTTAAAATCGATCAATAAATTATGAAATAAAAATAGGAAACAATTTTAGAAATCTACAGGTTCTACGGAGTGTCGAAGAAGTTCTGCCAATATGTCATTAACTGGTACTTCGTGTAAAAATTATAACCGGTCGTATATTTCCTTTATAAGGAAACTTTTAATTAAATCTCGCGTTTTAATAAAAAAATTATTAAATTATATTAGAAGAAAACTAATAAATGTGTAATCTGGTACCATCGTGCTTGCTTGTTTGTAGGGATGCAGATTGTAAATTATTCATCCTGACAATTTTATACCTATTTTCACGCATAATATTTGCGTTCCATTTTAACAATTTCAGTCATATCGCAATTTTTTATCAATCGATTTAAATAACTGAGATTTCATTTTGTTTAAAGGGCTTAACAATTTATCTAATAAAACATAATTAAATAAAACTAATAATTGTTTAGCTGTTAATGCTAAAAAAAATTAAATGGTTCTTATTTTGAAATTTTCGAAAATAAAATTTTTTAATTTATTTATTTGTAAGTGTTATTAGGTACATAGCAAATTTCATTAGAATATCCAATTCCGTTCTTAAAGTATACATTTTTATTGAAAAAAACATAAAATGGTGTACAGAGGGAAAATAAAGCAAGATAGGGAATTTATCTACACGAAGTTTTTTGTTTATTTTAATGTCTTGACTCATTCCCTTAAGTTTGGCTAACACCTTCCAGGGCACTCCATATAAAAAAATAGTATTACCGGGTGGGGAGGGTTGACGGACAGAGGGAAATTGAAGCAGGATTTTTTTTCCTGAATTAATCCCTTAATTTTGGCCAAGATCTACTGGATATCCTGTCGGGGAAAAATAATACGTAAAAACAAAACCATATTGGTACTGTAATCCCTCCTTGGGGGTCAAAAATAAGACCAAAACTGATATATGTAAGTTTATAAACTATATATTTGATGTGTGTATATGTACCGTGTGTCCCACGAAGAGTTATACGCTTTTGATTTGGTATCACTCACCCATTCACCCACCTATTATGTTGAAATTTTTAACGAAGGTTCTAAAAGTATTCTGTGAAAGTTTCAACATTCTTGGATTTATAGAAACAAAATGGCGGCTTTCAAATAAAAACATCAATTTCAGATAAACTACATTTTTTATTCGTTAAAAAATTGCTACGAGAAATGCTTAAAAACAGATGATAATTATAAGGTGAGTAATTAAACACAGTTAGATAATTAGTCATGGTTAACTAAATTAACTTCTTTTATTCAATTTGAACAGCGGTGTTCAACTATACATCATCTCTTTTTAATCATTTTTATCAGCATTTTGTAATGATTAAAAATATGATTTATCTGAAATTGATGTTTTTTTGTTGAAAATCGACATTTTGTTTCTATAAATCCTAGAAGTTTGAAATTTTCACAGAAAATGTTTAGAACTTTCGTTAAAAACTTATAAAATTTCAATAGAATCGGTGGGGGAATGGACGAATGATATTAAATCAAAAGCGTATACCTCTTCGTGGGACACTGTGTGTATTGTATAGGCCAAATATTTGTGCCAAATTTCAACTTTTTAGTCAACGAGTTTTCAAGATACGAGACAAAAACTGTAGAAATAATGTTGAATACCTTCCCACCCCTAATTATAATTATTATTTATTTATTTAAAATTCACTTGAACAGATACAATAAATCATATCTAATAGAAGACATCAAGCCTGGTCTCAAAAGTAAATACCCGAGCCGAGAGCAAGAGTAGTGATAAATATAGAGTAATCAAACAAAAATCTTATCAAAGTCATAAATTACCGTACATCTAAAACAATATTACTTAAATACCGTTTGAAGTAAAAAGGGAATAATTTAAAGGAAACAAAACATACAATAAATCAAATATAAATACAGTATACCTTATCGTATACAACACAAAAAACATATAATAAACAATACAATGCAATATCTGTTATAAAAACATTACTTATAATTAATAAATGTTGTTAAAATCATAGTCATCGTTTATAGAAAAATCCTTCAGTTATCTCTTTAAGGAGTGAATAGAAACAAAACCAATAACAAACTTTATCAATAATCGACTAGCTGCATTATATTATAAACCTCTGTTAAAGAGAACTCTATTAGCAAGAGGTAAACAAATATTACTCGTCAAAGAATGTCTACCTGTATAGAAATGATTATAATATAATTTAAAAAAATGTTATTTTTATAAACGAATAATAATATATTTTAATCATATAAACCTTTAAGATTATCAAATTTAAACAATGAATAAAGCAAAAAATATAAAGGAAAAAATTTCCTTTACGTATAAAATGTAAAGGAAAAATATACGGTTAACCAAATAAATCTTTAATGAGTTAATGGTAACTAATAGCGGCTGGATTCAAAGTCAAACGTATTCCTCCAAATCAAAATTCCATATGAGAGTAATGCCTGATCAAATGCACAATAAACCATTCTAAGCTGGGTGTAAGGCAAAATATGCCTAACAATCCTAAACGTGTTAAAGAGCTTCCTAACCTTCTTAACAAAATTTTTTGTATGGATATTAAACTTCAGATTACAATCGACATTTATCCCAAGATACTTAACGTAATCAAAAAAAGTTACCGCAGTACAATTACAAGTATTATATTAAGCTGTCTGGAATCAAATTTATGTAAAATTATTTTATTATTATTAATTTTTCTCTTGTTAGAAAAATAAAAATTAGTTTTAGTTGCGTTAATGCACAAAAACTTTTTATGCATCCAATCATTAACTAATTTCAGACTCGGATTAGCCTTCATTACAATATTATCAAAAGAACCATCACTGAAAACAATGGCCGTGTCATCAGCAAAACAAGCAAATTTACCCTGGATATTCAAATTGAAAATATTATTCATACATACCAGGAATAAAATCGGGCCCAAAACAGTACTCTGGGGAACCCCAGAAATCACTGATTTCGATTGACTTAAAATTTTAGAATTTTATGTAAGTTTCATTCCTAGTAAAGCTCAATTTTCTACGACCATTATACAAAAAAGTGAAAAAATAACGAAAACTACCCCTCCCTCTTTTTTAATTTTTCTCGAATCGTAATTGTATATTTGTTATATAGCAGCACTAGAACTACAGCCAGACTAGATCATGGATACCGGTGTTCTTTGGTGGTTGGGGTTCAATTAACCACACATCTAAGAAATGGTCGAACTGAGACTGTACAAGACTACACTTTCATTTACACTCATACATATCATCCTCATTCATCCTCTGAAGAATTATCTGAACGGTAGTTACCGGAGGCTAAACAGGCAAAGAAAGAACTACAGCCAGAAAAGTAAAAATTATAACGGATGATTTATTGTTATTAATTCTTTGACGAATCCTTGAAGGAAAAGGAAAATTGGGAACGTAGTTTGAACCTAGAAATCGATCTATTTTTTAGGATGAAAATTTAATATAAGTTGAATTTACTTCCAGCAAACTACTTGGCGGTATTATTCGAGAGAACAAAAACTTTTTAATGGATTTTACAAGGAGAACTTGTCTGGAAATAATTTTAGAATATTTTAAGCCGAGTAGAATAATAATTTTTGAAACCTGTAAATTCTTTTTGTAATATACTTGATATATTATTTTTAAGACGTTTTATTGTGAATCACTTATAAGATTTCTTTTTCAGAAATGAGCTTTTATGTATAGTAAGTAATGGTGGAATATATATAGATTGTTACAAGGACTTGTTGTAACTCAAAAGAATGTGGTGGTACCGCAAGAGAAAAATGTTGGACTACTGTCTTAATACGTTTTTATAAAGGCTGAAGACAATACATTTTACTTTTATTTTTAACTGAATGAGTTTGATAGTTGTCGACAGTTAACTGTGCAATATTAAATCTGTATATTGCCTTGCAACTCCGTACAAGATAACGAAGTTTGTAGAAGTTGTCATTTCTGAGGTTGTTCCAGAGTTAACTCGTGTAACCGATTAAAAATTAATGGTATTTACATATTGATATGTCCGAATCCCATGTTGAGTCGAAAAATTTTATATAATGTGTTTTCATAAGAAACAGTTGTAAATTAATTTGTTTATACTACTTACCTCAATAAAGCGTCTGAGCTACAGAAGGAACGAGGTAGAATAGCTATCTCTGAGGGTAATGATGTTTCCTGTAGAGCCAATCTTTATGCGAACAAAACGAAGGTTTTTACTTATAGGGTTGAATATTAGCTATATTTCAGCAGACTTAGAATATGTAAATATAATCGTTTACCTGGCGCAGAGAGTTAGGCAACGAAAACTACTTCATTCATTCATAATTTTTCATAGAATCCTGGTATTGGATTTTTTGTTATTCTTGATGTCGTTTTTTGAGGTGACTTAGTATTCATATTTGGTTGTTCAGATTCGTTACGGTTATGGCTATTAAACGTACAACTTACGTAAATTGATGGAAATCGACACACTGACTATTGAATTTGTTAAAGTTTATTTGGCTTTTATCTGAATTTTAATGTGTGTTGTGTTATTTTTCATTATTAGGGGTGCCTTTTTAATTCATCTCGATTGTTTACTCTTTCACTGTAAACTGTAAACTGTTGCTTATTCATTTTAAATTCCCTTTGTTCGTACATTGTTTACTTTTGCCCTTTTTACTTCTCGGCTGTACAGCCGATATATGTTTAAGAAAAAAAAATATATATATATTTATCGGGTATAATTTTGTTTGTCGGGGTTTTTGTAGGATCTAAACAAAAAAACAATTATAGTATCAAAAAATTCCGAGAGGATTTGTGTATATTGACTTGTTTTATTCTCAGTATCTTTACACTGAATCGAGATTTGGATGAAGTTTAACACGATTATTTCTGCATATGGGATATTGGACATTGATGACATCTAATTTTGGTCACATTTGTTCAAGGGGTGAGGGATATACTGACCTTATGAGTCTCGTATCTCAAACGTTTACTCAAAGGTTAAGTAAGTTTTTTCATATAATATAATGCTCCTTAGGTAACCAAGATACTTTCTAATGGTGTTCCGTCTTATTCCAATCCAATAAAGGAATGAATGGGTGGGATAAAAAAATTACTTTTCTTATTTTTCGTTTTTATTTTTCTGTTTTGTTTTTAATAATAAAATTTTACATTTTCTTAGACTTTATTACATCAATTTTCTAAGAATTAAATTCTCTAGAAGTGTTTGAACTCAAGTCACATTCTTGTACGTTATTTTAGTGTCAGTTTGGTTTTGTGTCTTGGAAATTTCATTCTGGAGTAGAAGATAAAACTAATTTTTTTTGTCAGTTATCGTTAGGTTTGATATCTTCAGACGGGATTACCGACCTTTATGAAATTTTTTACGTTAACTTCGGTCAATAATACGGGTCATAATTTCATAAACGATCAATTTAAACGGTAATTATGCGTATCGTACGTGAAAATTTTGTTCAAAGAGTAGAATAACATTTTTACATTATTATTTTTTTAATATTTTAATCTTCCCCTTAATATTCCTCCTAAGTAGAGTCTGTCGAAAGTGAAGCCCTCGATATCCAATGTTACATAACTTTCCCGACAGTGCCGGGAAATTTATGCAACTCTTTGCCGGTTTTTCTGATCGATAGATTTTTTTCACTTAGTTTGTTTTAATTATTTCTGCACTTAACGGGTCCCTTTAGAATCTTTTATTCTGTTTTCTGTTTCTTTGTATGCTGTTGTTACAACCAAAATCTATTTGGATTTTGTGATTTTATGGGTGACGCTTATTTTTATTTAGCTCTAGTTTAAAATTACGTAATTGTTCTGTCGTTTTTAAATTTATCTGTAGCATGGGATTTTGTCATTATTCTTGGATAGTAAACATTTTTGTTTCTGTTTGCCGACAAAAAAAGTAAATAGCCCGATGTAACGATAATTTATTTAAAAAAAATTGAAATGTATAAAAAACTTTCTGGTTTAAGACCAGACGTTACATATTTCATAATTTTAATTAAATTTGTAAAATGTTACGTTTAATGTAAGAGTTTTTTTACGTCAAACAAATTTTTTGAGTTATCTGATCATATGCTTCTGTACATATCTAGATAATTATTACACCTAATCATTTTAATTTCTTACTTTAACAAAAAAAAATAAAAATATTTTTGGAATAGAATAACAAAACACCTGTTTTCTCAGAGTTCATTTTAAAATTATATATTTACTTCTGTTATACAATCTTCAATTTTACTTTGCGGGCGAGTATAGTTAGCCACATTAAAGGGGAAAGTACGGTAACACGTCAAAAATGGGGTTTCAGTTATTTTTGCAAACTTTTACGTTTTAGCGTCCCAACTTGTTCATCTAGGCCAAAAAAAACATATGTATGTACGTACGTGTGTGGCATTGCTTTTGGCCAGTATCTCAGGATTGATCGCTTCAAATTTGGTTCAAATATTTCTGTAAATAGGTCATTGATCATTTTAATTTCTTTTTTCAAAATTCGTTAAGGGGGTGGAGGATGTAGCGAAAAAGCCAATTTCGATCTTCATCAGAGCCATTTTATAGAAAACTTTACTAAAGCGAATTTATTACCTACAATGTGTATATAAATAATCTAAAACTTTTTTTCAAAAAATCAATTCCTACTCCTTAAAATTCATGTAATTTCTTTTGTTCTTTTGCTTTAACTCCCTTCGGTTTAATATTCTTCAAAATTTTTTTGAAAGTTAATACTTTATGTATAGAGCTATGAAGAAATGTCTACAATTTTTTTCTCTAAATTATAGACCCTAAAATAACCTAAAATGCAAAAAGGTTTTTAAAATTTTTTTTTTTTTATTTTAGCCTTATCAATTGTGGTATTAGTTTTAAAGAAAACCTTACTTAAGGAAAATTTGTTAAGCTTAACTTATATATGAATATTTCTGGAAAAAACGTTTCTTAAAATCTATTCCCACCTTTAAAAAATCTAATTCTGTTTTTTTTTTTGTTGCTTTAACTCTTTTTATTTTTATTATTATTAGCAGTCGGGAAAGTCATGCAATAATTGGCCAGTTTTTTTCTAGAACAAAACAGTTAGCTGTTAAAGATTGCTTTTTTACCTGACGTCAGTGTGACCTGTCAGTTCAGCGACAAACCTGTTATAAGGCAAGCTATTTTGTTTTGTTTTTTTTTTTTTTTTTATTTTGTATTTTTTATATCGTAAACTTTTTTTCCTTTTATAATTGAATTTATGACCTATATTATTAGTATTTATGATATAATGATACAATTATATGTAATCGGTTATTATTTAGTAATTCATTTATTATATTTTTAGTAATTCATTTTAATCATACCTGTAATGATAATAAAAATACCGTACAAGTAAATAATAATTACGTTGCATATGATTATTTTTATTTTGCGATTTACGTATGATATTTAAATTGCAATTATAAAATAGGGTTTTTTTATTTATTGAAGACCACTCAAAATGAATATAATTGCCTAACTGAAAAAATTAAACAGTAAAGATGTTTCCGAGCATTACCGGAATTTACAAAGTGCCCAAAGTGTATACCGTTTTTCTGTACTGTACGGATTAATTAATTTATATCTTTCAGTTTTATACAATTTAGTTTTATTTAAATATTTATTACGTTAGCTGAAGATAAGGTAGCACATTGCAACCGCTTGTTCAAGTCCTAGTAAAGTCAGTTATTTTTGGCTTTCAATTAACCACACATCTCAGGAATGGTCGACCTGAGATTGTACAAGACTACACTTCATTTACGTTCATACATATCATCTTCATCCTCTGAAGTATTATCTGAAAGGTAATTACCGGAGGATAAAACAGGACAAAGAAAGCACATTGCAACCGTAATCAAATTCTGAAAATTTTTTATATCAATAAATTTTCCGGTTCTAGATGTACGTAGTTGTCACGTAACATTTCCATATCGATGTAACAGCTCGCTTATTACAAATATTCATCTGTGTAAAGAAAGTTTTTTTTCCTCCCATGTATTGAAAACTTCTTTTTTTTTAGAAAGGTAGTATCTCTTCTAAGTAGCTCCTGCGGATTTCTTAAAAAAATATCATTAACAAAACTGTGGTTAAGCGTCAATAATCAATGTACGGCAATCTATTTCTTTAAAATAGATTGGTTTAATCGGCTTATTTTTTTAAATAGAACAGTAAATTTGATCGGCATGCAAGTTAAAGAAGATCGATCCGTAACTTTAAAAGGAGTTTAAAAAGGAATCTCTGATAGGTACGGAGTTCGGTCAGAAAGTGATGTACTGCAATTATTAACACTCATGTCCCAATACACGCGGTAAAAGTTATGTACTGTTAATCATATTCTAGGAAAAAACCAGCCGCTGGCAAGCGGCTAGTTTTTTAATCTTCAACCATCATTCGACCTCAGTATTCTCACCCACCCGTATTTCGTTGGCAACGTAAAGAATAAATTTATATTACACATTTGTTTGACATGTAAATTCGCGTATGTTCATCGAGTGTTTACTAAGGATTTATTTAATAATTTACAGAAAGTAAATACATTATTTATTTGTTATGTACTTTTATTACATGTAAGTTGTCGAATAAAATTTTAAAAACAGTTTTAAAATAGGCGTACTTGTATCGACGCACAAAACCAAAAAGAGATTTAAACAAAATAGCTATCAAAACAGTTCTACAGATTTCCAGGAGAAAAATATGACTACTTTAAAATCGCACCAAAACTTCTAAAAACAGAGATAGGAGAAATAGAAAACGTTAATCGATTCAAATACTTCAGTGAAATAATAGAACAAAATGGACTAGAAATGAAAGCTACAAAAGAAAGAATAATAAAATTAAATAAAACTTATGCATAACTAAAAAACTTTTATCGCAAAAATTCCTTAACCTTAAATGAAAAATTAAGACAATATAATACCGTATTAAAACCAAAAGGTTAATATGCCTGTGAATTTTTATCTCTCTATAATAAAAGTTTAGTAGAATAAATAAAATGAATATCAAATTAGAATCTTGCGGAATCTTGCCACCTACAAAAATCGAAGAAATCAAAGAAAATCAGAAATCTTGCCACTTACACAAACCGAAGGCTGGAAAATACAAAGGTATTAAAAATAAAGAATAATGTAGGAAAATGATCAAAACATGAAAGCAATCAGGAAAAAATTCCTTCCCAAAAAAAGGAGGAGTAAACTGAACGTAAGAAAAATATTAAATATATTACAGTTTTTTTTTTTACCAAAGGGTTTTTTTGCAATCATTATTCAAAATTTAATACAGATTAATCTGTAAAATAAATTTATTTGTGTTTAAATACTAAATTTTTAAACGATTTAAATATCATTACATTAAAACACCTTTTAATGTAAAATTGCATTAAAAAACCTCAATTTTTTTTTTGAAATTAAATAAATCTTTAGTAACCACTCTTCCAACATATGAAACTTATTATATACAACATATAAGTAAAAAATATTTTTCTATTGTTAATGATTTTGACACATGACTGATACACGTACTTACTGAGCGAAACCCATGCATAACCATCAAGTTCATTTTAAATAAAATTTCGGAATGATTTCCTTTAACCTGTAGGCCGATGAAATCTGTTATATTTCAAATATAAACCAAAAGCAGTGTTTGGTAATACGTCTTTACTAGGATTTGAACGTAGGAACTCTCTACTTCGAAGTCAGCTGATTTGCGAAGACGCGTTCACCACTAGACCAATCCGGTGGGTTACTGATGAATATTTATAATTAGCTAATATTTGCCTGGTTGATGAAACTTGCCTATTATTACTGTAAATAATAATAAATTTGTTATATTAATTAAATTAGTTTTCTTGTAGTACACATTAATAGAATGAGATGAAAAGTGAATCCTTAACTGTTAAACTATTACGTTTCTCAAGTGTAATTTCAGTTAAAATGCGATACTTCATTCTAAACTATTGTAGTATATGTACGAGTATATTAAAAACTTTATTTCATATAACTGAAAGATATTAATTTTCACCTTATGGCATAAAGGAGGTACATGGTATTATTATGGACTGTACATATATATATATTGAGAAACGTAATAGCATAACAGTTAAGGATTCACTTGTCATCTCATTCTATTAATGTGTATTACAAGAAAACTAATTTAATTTAATATAACAAATTTATTATTATTTAATTTGCTTTAAAAATATATATCTAATCTCATTTTTTCTTTTAAAATTGTATTATGATAAGATAGTTTCAATTTCTTTCCTCCCAAAAATGTTCATTTCCCCATTTATTTTCTGATCACCCGTTTAGAAACGAATAAAACAAATACAAGAAGAAGATGTCAGTTTATATGTAGAGAAGAATAAAAGAATCCAGGTTTTTTTCCTATTGTGGGGGGGGGGGAATTTAAGGGGTGGGACCGATCGATATACACAACGTCATATTTTAATTTTATTAAAAATAATATTTGCCTTTTTTCCCACTTTACATTGCCGATTCGTATTCTTCGTACGTATGGAGCAATTACGCGGAGTTTGAAACACAACAGGTAACCGTATACATTACAGAACGGAACGAAATGTTAAATGTTTTACGCAGTACCTTGAGATTTGTCCTTTGATGCCGGCTGGTTTTCTTATTAAGCGGTGGTTATGTAATTGAATTTATTACGTTTAACCGGTCGGGTGATAAAACTGCATCCCGAAGTTTATTTTGCGTTACAGGTTTGTTTGAAATTACTCGTACAGGGTTAGTCCTTGAGAGAGTTACAAGCATTACTTCATTCTTCCGGTGTCATTTTCAACCCGTTCTTTGATATCCTTTTCGTTGTTAGAACCTTTTTTAGTCCAGCATCCCGACGGGGAAGTGTCTTATGTTTGTGAAGATATTCTCTCCTTGTGGTGAGAGGTGCATGAGGTAGCTGTAGGTGATTGCCTCTCGATTAACGAGTATCCGATTGTAGGAAGATAGAATCTGGGTTTGAGAGGTTCTTCTTTTGCGATCTTTTTGCATCTTTGCTGATTTTCTTTTCTTAATTTTTCTCTCCTGGCTCTTTGTGTTTTGGTTGTGTTGATTTATAATCATTGATCTGTAGCCTGTTAAAAGGGATCGCAATGGAGAGTGCCGGTTTATTTTTTCTTCTGGACAATGTTCTTCTTTTAGGGCTAGATAAGTAGGAATTAATATACTGTCAATTGCGCTTATGTTTATTTATAGTAATAAAGTACTCATGTTTGTACATTATATACCCTTAATTTTAATTTATTCATATACTAGCTACAGGTATGGCCTCCGCAGCTAGGCCCTCCGGGTGGGTAGCCCTGACAGGCGGAGTTTCGGAATCGGAATATTATGTGTCCAAATTTGATTACCTCTTGTGTAAAAATATTTTTTTTTGAATGATGTAAATTGATATAACGAAAGTGAAATTAGAAATTTCATTAGAAATTGATACTAACGAATCGGGATTTTCCGCTAGCGATCGGTACATTCAGGTGCCTACTTTTTGGTTATAGTTCATTATTTTATGGAGAAGTCGCAAATAAATATGTAAAAAACATTTAAAACATCACTTTTAAATTAAACGCACGATAAGGTAAAAATAATTTTAGGACGGTACCTCAGAATGGATTTGACAACAAGTTTTGATGGTGATATGTAAGATTATGTGAAAGTCGTAGCTTCAAATTAAAAATTTGATGTTTTTGAAAATTTTTTCTTATGCGTGTTTCCACCCCACTCTTTAGACCATTTATTACGCATAAGAAAAAATTGACAAAAACATCAAATTTTTAATTTGAAGCTATGAATTTCACATAATCTTACATATCACCATCAAAGTTTGTCGTCAAATCCATTCTGAGGTACCGTCCGAAAATTATTTTATTATATTTTAGTGCGTTTAAGTTAAGAGTGAGTTTTAAAATGTTTTTATATATTTTATTATTTTCTACTTAGTCTTCATAAATTTACTAATCTAAGTCTACTTAGTCTTCATAAATTTATACTTTACAGCTGCGCTAGCGCACAGGGTTGAGCGTATTTAGCGAAAGATCGGATCGGTACGTTTTGCGGTGGGTGAGTGCATCAAAAAATAGAGCTAAACGATTTAATCTCCGAATAACCAAGATCTAGTCGATCAAGAGTATATCCGATGCATTAAACGGTTAGCGCTCGACCTGCTGATACATACGCCGTTTGAATCGTGAAAATCGGACGACTGGTTGTCGAGATATTACGGTGGCACCTCCGCTTCAATTTCCGAACGGCGTCTCGGGGGCGCTTGAAAATATTATCATTCGACGGGTACCACTGGAAACGGATGGAGTCTCTTTAAAGGGGGTCGAAAAATTTTTTTCAGAGCGCTAGGACCGATCGTTTTCGATATATTTGCAATTTTCGTCCGAAAATTCGGATCCGGTTAAAAAGAACTAAATTTTCCCAAAACTTCGATATATATACATACGGTATGTCGATGTATAATAATATAAGAAGTATACACGTAACCACTATGAGACATGTACTAATGAATCGGGATTTTTCGCTAGTGATCGGTACATTCCCGGTGCTAAGATAAGGGGGATGCACACATCCAAATGCCGTTTAGTAGGGTAGGGTAATTCTAGCCAGATATAACTAGGAAGGGTATGGGTCGGAATCGCGTACACATCTCTTCTGACTGAATGTTCTTATAACTGGAGCCGAGGACTCATTATGTACAATACTATTCATACTTCATAGGTGTCGGTCACCATCGAAATTATCTTTAGAAAATTGTATTAAAGGGATTTGCGACGGGAAAGTGACCCAGATAAGGACCACTCCTCTTGTAAGTCACTCAAACATATATTTAATAACCGATCTGTGATCTAGAAGAATTGGGTCGTAATCCTTCCTTTCATCCGTTTTTTAATTAAAAATTTCTTCTGTTTTATAAGAATGATTCAGTCAGCAGTAAGATATCTATCGTGTTTAGTTTAGGTTTTGTTATACATAGGGGATTAATGTGTACACCCTTAACACAGTTGCGTTTCTTCGGTTAAAAATAATGAGGTTAAGGTATCGAACTGAGAAGTACAAAAGCAGTACTAGACATTGAAAAGAATGTCTTTTATAGTATGAGTGGTAAGGAAGAAGGAGTGAGAGAAAGTACGTATAAGCGTGTGTATTTGTGATTGATTGATTTCTTTGTTAATAAGCGAAGTTAAAACACGAAGTCTCGTCTCCTCTTCTACTCGAACCTGTATAATAATATAATTTATGTATTATTCATACAATGAATTAATTTTTTATAATATTTGTTGGCAAAATAGTTACAATATTTTATGCTAAATTTATTTAACTAAATAAAAAAAAAATTGTAAAACATTTTCAATTCATTATTATTATAGTAATTATTATTATTTTTTACATCTGTTAATATTCATTTGAATAAAATCTAAAGGTTAATTTAATGTTTAATTTATTCACTATTTTTATTATCACAACATATAAACATTTTTTATAATGTGAAAAATAATTAAAAATCGTAAATAAACAAAAAGCTTAATGCAAAAAAAAAAAACAGTATATAAACTGTGGGAACAAAGATAAAAAGAAAATTTACATATATTTGTATAGAAATAAAATGAGTTCTTTTGTTAATTATACAGCGTTATACCACTTTTAAAGATATTTTCCATTAGTGCATCAGTTCACTACATTACGTTATCTGACTGAGTTATAAGAGTGCTTGCTGATGTATTTGACAAATACATACATATATATATATATATATACCTACTAACTACTTGCATATCTATTGCATGGGTAATGGATGTACGTGTATGTCCAAAACGGTTTTTACCTATTTTTATTTATAACTTATCAAAATGTTTTAATTCATTTCCATTATCACGTAGGTTGTACGCCGAGCCATTTATTTCAAAGAACAATTAGGAAGATTGCTGCTCCCTCTGCTTGCTAACGCTCTCCATCCCTTAAAATTCATGAATTCAATTCGATTCTTTCGTCTTTTTTTACTCTTCCGGCTATAGGAATCTACATTGCTATAGTAAGTATATAGATCGGTCCAAAAATTAAAAAAAAAAATTTGTTTCTTAAACAAAATTTTAACAAAAAATAGATTAAAATAAGTTGTAAATAATCTGTAAAAACATTTTTACTTCAGTGCTCCCAAGTGCAAAAATTCTATTTTTTCAGACGGACGTTTGTGCATGTGTACAAATGTAGGCCTGTATTTGGTTTTATAACTCTGGACCCCGCTGACCGATTTTCTTCAAACTCTGTTGTCAGGTACTACCTTCGAGGGAAATGAATGTATTAAATTTTTACAGAAATAGGAAAAAAGGTTGGGAGAACTTTGACCGAAATAAAATTTCAAATCTTACTGGGGCATTTTAGCAAAAAGGTTTTCTTAGAAAACTTGATGGTTTTTTTTTATAAAAACCACAAATTACCAAATGAATTTTTTTAATATTCACTCCTCTCCAAAAACTGACTATATATTTATTTTTTTTACTTTTACATTGCTTAAGAAAATTAGTTAACTGTTTGTTTTTTACATCAGTAAATTTTCTACAACAATAGGCCTTCAAACCACTATAAAATGTTTTTGCCACTCTAATGATCTATGGTAATAAAAGATAATTTTGTAAATTTTTAAAAGATCTAAAAAAATTATTTTAAATTTAAATCTATCTCGCAAGTTACCTATTTAATTTAAAATGTAAGAATGTTGTTAATTTTTAATAGCCCTTATGTTTTTTACTACTTAAAAAAAAATTAGCCAAATGTTTTGACCCACTGTTTAGAAAATTACAACTTTATTTATTTAGATTTATAGCTGTATCTTTGTATTTTTTAAACGATTTTAAAAAGTTTTTTTTTAAATTTATTATCACCACTTGCGGATTATTTTCTTAAAAATTACTTTTACCCGAATGCTTCCCCTTGAATATTAGAGATCTCAGAATGAAAAAAAAACCTGATGTGGACACACATAACTTCCTTATACGCCTATTAAATTACATATACACATTTTTTTTAAATGAAAAGTACATATTTCATTAACTTCTGATATTTTTTATTATTATTATTATTATTATTATTATTATTATTATTATTATTATTTTTATTGAATTATGATTTATGGTAAAAGTTTGTTTACAATCAGAGGTTAATAATTATTAATAAATCAACATATTTAAATTAAAAAAGGAGATGAAGTCGGATTCGAATCGATGTGCTCTTGTAAGATCCAAATATTACATTAATTAAAATTTTATTTGACTACAACTCTGGAACCAATGCAAATAAGTACCACTTATGATATATCGTTGAAAAGTTCTCAATGAGGGCTTATTACTGCAGTTAAGAAAAAGTCCAAAATCCAGATTTTTTGGATTTTGGGCTTTTTTGAAAACTTTTGATCCAGTCGATTGCAATCAAAAGAGGAGGTGCACAACTAGATGTTACAGCAGTCCTAAATCCAAAATTTTAACATCCTACGGCTAATTGTTTTTAAGATATGCGAGATACGTACGTACAGACGTCACGTCGAACCTAGTCAAAATGGATTCAGGGATGGTAAAAATGGATATTTCTGTTGAAATCTGAAAACCGAAATTTTTTGCGATCACAATACTTCCTGTAGTTCGTACACAAGGAAGTAAAAACATTTTGGCATTTTCAAATGTTTAATGCTCAGAACGTATTTTGTTAAACAATAAAGTCCTAAAATGGCTTAATACCCCTTCTCTAATGGGGACTTTCAAAAAAAAAAAAAAAAAAAAAAAAAAAGAACAAAAATTTAATTACGATTTTAATTTATTTAAAATCAATTTTATTTAATATTTTAATCATTATAAAAAGTCCCCTGATGCAAAAAGTATTAAAAACAGTTTGAACCCCCAAGTTTTCAAAAAGAACAAGAACACAAAACAATCGTTCAACATTCATTAAGTCCTCCACAAGTATAGAAATAAGAAGTTAGAATGGAGTTCCATGGTGATTAGGCGTGTTTCTTTTAACTCCGTGCTAGTGTTCGTTTTTACGTTCTTTCGGTGTATTGTGCGTGTTTTTGTTTGTTATTGTTTTTTGTTGGATTGATTTGAGTTCAGTTTTCTGCTTTTGTTCCCGTTTTTATTGTTTTATTAATTTAATTAAACTTTGTTTACATCTGAGTTATTTACCATAGCAACGTAGGTTAACAGTGACTATTTCTGTTTCCGATCTTTATATTTTGTTTTGTTGTGTGTTATTTATTATTTACTTATATTTATAATATATATTATACTTATACTACATTATTATATTATATTATACTTATTATATTATACTTATATATTACTTATTATATTATACTTATATATTATACTTATTATATTATACTTATATATTATACTTATATATTATACTTATATATACATACTTATATATACATTTTCTGGCGTTTAGTTTGTTTCATAGTTTGTTTCTAACAATTGTTTGTTATTTCTTTATTGTTGGCGTTGGAGGATTATCCTGTTCGTTTCTTCTGATGTCCGATTTTGAGAATCCGAAAAGTGAAGAGGACTGCCGTCCGGTTTTGAGGGGAGCGGGGAGGCCGTTGCGGGGTTGTAGACCTCGCAAATGTTCGTCTGGTGACTCTGAGTCTGGTCTCTCAGTGAGAGGCACTGGTTTACCTTCTAGGAAGGGTCACTGCTCGAGCCTGTTGAAGGTGGTATCGGAGGATACCAGTCGGAAGACGAGTTGTAAGCGGAAGGAAGATAGGGTTACTCAGTTGGAAACCCGCCGGATTGCTGTAGCAGAGTACGCTGGTTCAGACTCTTCTTCGGGGGATGACAGTCCCGATCTCACGAACCGTTGTGTAGTTGAAATGGAAGAGCGTTTTGTGGTGGGAGGCAAATCTAGCCTTAAGCGACAGAAATCGCTGTCTCCGCCGGCAACGTCCTCGCCTGCCATCAAGCGGAGATCGTGTCCGGATGATGGTAGTTCTATGACTTTGACTGCTGAGTCCGGTGGTGATTCTGGTTCTGATCTCCAGAACTGTGGGGCCCAGGAGGTATGCCCGGAGCTGCTAACCACGGGATTTGCAACTGTCCTGGAAGATTTGTGTTCCCGAACTGAGCTGTTAGATTCTCTCGTTAAACCGTGTTCTGAAGTTAAGCAGGATGTTAAGTCGACGTCTGCGGCCCTGGTTGGCTTGGTGCAGCGGGTTAGGCTGATTATTTAAACTGGTTGGCTGAATGAACTACCTCGAAAGGCCGAAGCGACTGCGCAGGCAGGCCACCCAGACGCTCAAAAGTATAGGATCTGACGATATCAGGAAACTGGAGGAGGGCGTTGATGACGACGAGGCTCCTCTACTTGTTGCCCAACACTGGGGCGAGGAAGTTTTCAGATTGTAAAAATGACTGATAACATCATTCACCGGCAAGGAAGGACGAGATGTTGTATTAAGGACGAAACGGCGGCTGGCAGAGCTTTTTTCTCTGCTACGGAAATAAAAAAGAATAAATAAAAAAAATTATAGAAATAATCAGTTTTTTGTATTTATTTATTAACTGCTTATTGTAAAATTAGAAATAAATATTTTTACATAAAAATGTGGGTAAATAATTCATAAATTTGGTTATTGTTTTACAAGAAAAGGAATTATTTTATCGTAAAGATACAAATAGAGCTTAAAAATGATTGAATTGATAAAATTCTGATGTAGTTAGAAAGTTTATTCAAAAATGAACCGCATAACTTGACCGGCGTAGCCGGGAAATTTCCAGCTTTTCCATTAATGAATGTTTATTTTTAAATAATATTAATTTAATTTTTTTTTAAGTATATGATTTTTTCATAAATTTTATACTTACTATTTATTTCGTTCTCATTTTAATTTCGTGTATTTTCATCAACCATTTCCACTTGATCTTTCGCTCTTTTTTTCATGTAATTTTTTTTCCTGGTCTTCGGACTTATTTATAGTAGATGTTTTTATTTTAAAATTTTTACCTCGCTGTTTGGTTTCTTCGTAATTCTTTAATATGTCCTTTATATTTTCTTTAATGATACACCCAAATTTTCTAGGTTTATTTTACTTTTTGTTATCTTTAAACATTGTAAAACTAACCGAATAGTGAAATTCTCTACTATTCGACAGGTATTAATTTGCTTTTTGTTCTTTTCGTAATATTAATAAGTATAAAGTATTTTTATACAAATTTTTGTATAGCTAAAATGAAGGGATGCTAAACAAGACGTCTCTGATGTCAGGTAGTCTGTATATATAACGTGTGTGTAGATGTGCAAATGTGCATGTTTTAAAAGAATGTTAAAATTATTTTGATTGGAATCAGGTTTTCGGAAGATGGTAAAATGGCTTAGCCGACATCTATTAACATTAAACTGAATCATAATAAAAATTAAAAGAGTTTAAGCAAAGAAAATAAAGAATATATATTTTTTAGAGGTGGGGAATAAATTTTTAAGAAAAACTTTTCTAAAAATATTAATATATAGATTAAACTTAAAAAACTTGCAGAAGTAAGGTTTTCTCTGAATGATAGCCTTTATTGAACACACCTTCAAAAAAGGCTAAAATAAGAAAAAGAAAACTTTCAAAAAGTTTTTGTTTTAGATCGGGGGTGTATAATTTAAAAAAAAAGAATTATACACATTTCTTGATAACTCTATTTATGTAGTATAAACTTTAAAAGATTCTTGAAAAATATTTAAACCGATGGGAGATAGAGCAAAAGAACTAAAAAAACATTTCAATTTTAAGAGTTGGCTGATTTTTTGAGAATTTATTTTTTAGATTATTTATGTGTGCAATTTATTAAAAAATTGTTTTAATAAAATTTTTACTAAAATGCCTTAAAATTGGTTTTTTGAGATATTCCCTACCCGTTAACGAATTAAAAAACATATGATCAATGCCTCACATATAGAACTATTTGAGCCAAATTTTGAAGAAAATCGGTTTTGTCAATCCTAAAATACAAGGCCAAAAGCAGTGAGATATATGTATGCACTTAAATACTTA
The DNA here is from genome assembly GCF_047948215.1 of Lycorma delicatula. NCBI lineage: Eukaryota > Metazoa > Arthropoda > Insecta > Hemiptera > Fulgoridae > Lycorma > Lycorma delicatula. The sequence goes on from NC_134458.1 coordinate 172,524,009, forward strand.
TGCATTTTTTTTTTGTCTAGATGAACTGGTTTTACCCTAAATCGTAAAAAATTTGCAAAAAAACTCGATACCCTATTTCTAACATGATCACCCTTTAATATAGCTGTTTTTGCTGGGAAAGTAATACTATATATATATATATATATATATATATCCAAAAGCGTTAACAATATTAAATATCTGGGTATTATTGTAGATAAAACAGACTCAAATGGTATGCGAACATCGACTATTTATGTGCAAAATTAAGATTTAATCGTCAATTTTATAAGATAAGCAAAACTAAAGAGGCTGGAATTATTATAAAAATATATTTTGATAAGCTCAGTCTATGCTCCAATAAAGTATAACAGTCTGGGGAGGTACCCTGGATAAATAATTTATAAATTATTTATTTTTAAAAAAGCACCTTTTAAAATTTGCCTTTGATTTACCAAATATTTACCAAATTTATTTCCTAGCAGCTACTTTCTCAAAATATCAAAGTCTGGGCAATTTAGCAATTTTTTTTTGTCCAACGGTTAATATATTACTTATTTAAAAATAAAATAAATTTCAGTCTTATCACAGTAATTATGACTTTCGTCCGACTACAAGTTGTATTTATATACAGTGTTATAAAGTCTCTATGCAGGATGCTTAAGAATTATGTGGTGCATTCTGTTCTTTCGGCGTTAGGTTGATTGCTCTGTGGATTCGTTGGGCGTTGCTCAGTAATAGACCAAGACGTCAGCTGTTGAGTTGTGATTGAACGTGATTGAGTTGTGCATTATTTTATCGGAATCAGTAGTTGCGAAATGGTCTTTCGGTAGAGAAACGTGTTTTCCTCGTTGAAAACACGTCTTTTGTGAAGGTGACAGTATATTGATTTAGTGAAGCACAAGTTTTCTGAAAAGCTTCCAAATACTCCTGTACCTCACCGCAATGCAGTTCGAACAGGCAACTTTCAGACAACAGGCTCTGTTGAAGACGCTGATCGAAGCGGAAGAACACCTAAACTAAACGAACAGAAGCTGCTTGATATTTCGGATGCTATGGCCGGAAGTCCATCAAAGTCGATGCGTAAGTTAGTACAGCAGCAAGACATCCATCGGATTTACTACCACACACAAAACTGTAAGAAAAGAACTGTAACTTTTCCCTTACTAAGCAACAAGAGTTGAAACTTACAGATTATGCCAAAAGACTAAATTATTGTCAATGTTTTAAACGTTTTATTGGCTAAAATTCCGTAGCTATCCTCGACGTATGTTTTTTACAGATGAATCGTGTGTTTCATCTGGGAGGGTATATTAATTCATAAAATATGCGACTGTGGTCGACAACCCCAATGAATTACAACGAACAATCTTTACACGCAGCGAAAATTCGAGTCTGGGTTTGTGTGAGTAGAACGCGTCTTGTGAGTCCAATATTTGTCGAAAATACAGTTAATAGTGATCGTTATCGTGCTGTTTTAACAAATAATCAGTTAACAGAAGTGAAGATCAATCACGGTTGGTTCCAACAAGATGGCGCTACAGCGCACAGAGCTATTAGGTCAGTGACTTTTTTACGAAATGTCTTTAGCGAACGAATCATTTTGAGGGGTTTGTGGCTCCCCCAGATTACTTTCTATGAGGGCAGTGAAACAAGCAATGTATCGCATCAGACCATCCGGGATTGAAAAATTAAAAACCGCAATAACGGCATACGTACGAGACATTCCCTTACATCAGCTGGTTAAAGTGTTTGAAAACAAATTGAAACGTGTGCAGTGTCGTATTGATGTTGAAGGAGGTCATTTTCAACACCTTTTATAAACAATTCCAGTTATTATAATATCCTTTTCAACAAAATAATGAAATAAAAATACAAAGTAATAATTAAGAAAGTTTCGTCACTACACTTCCATAATCCTAATGCACAGCAACTTTCCGAACGCGCTGTATAATCTGAATATTTTAAACGGTTACTAGAAGTCAATTTAGTATGCTGTATTAATAAATTTTCGATTAACGAAATCAAATATTAAAACCTTTTTTGTGGATTAAGGACAATTTTTACTTTAAATTGAATTATCTTACCTAGTAGATGGCATTTAAGTAAGATATACATACATACGTATTAAAAGATATACTTATTACAAGGGCTAACTATTTCACCATAGAAACTTTGAATTTGATTTGAAAAATCATTACTTGGATTTTCTTGTTTATTTTTTTTTTAAATCCGTTTTCCAACTCAGTCTGCTGAACTACGCGCTAGTGCACGAGTTTGGCTTCTGGTTTTCAAAAATGAAATTAGAAATGAGAGATAGACCTTGGACGCTACTTTTTTTTATTTAGATTTTCTGAAACTTGTCGAGTCACTTAAAATTTCTAGTAAAACTGTATGTGCATATTAATACTCAATAGTGTGCAGGTGATTATAGTTTTGCAATCAAAACCCCCAGGACTTATCCTCGCCAAGGACTTAGGGGCGAGGTGAATTACCTGGTAAATCCACTTGGAATAGTAGTAGGTGACTTATCTTACAGTACTGTTTCTAGGGTGGGAAATCCGTAAAATAAATTTTGTTTGTGTGTGTGTGTGTTCGCGCACGTATATATATATATATTGCTGAGTCATTGTGGGGGAAATCCTCACGTTCATAAATCAATAAGATTAGGCCATAAAATTGTTTAACATATATTACGAATTAGTCTTTTGTATAATATTTTTAAATTGTTCTATTACGATTATATTTAAACATAAGATATAGAAATTGCTGCTGATAATAAGTAAATAAATAAATTACAATGAGCTTATATGTCAGCTTGTGTGGTAATGAGAAAACCACAAAGTAAAACAAATCCGACATGATTTTTTTTTCTGCAACAACGAAAAAACTCGTTTCTTTCGATTGTCTTTCGCTCTTCCTGGATCTTATTTCTAGATCTTAAATATAATAATTAATTTGAAATACACCAATAGGTAACTACGTTTCTATATTACACTGTTTATCCTATTATTAATTATATCGGATTCCTAGGAAGGTATGTCTTTAACATCGATCGATAGTAAAGAAAAGTTATGACTAATAACTTATTGACGCAGAAATGTACTGTTTAATATATTTTTTGAAAAATTAAAAAAACTTCCGTGAACAATATATTCTATAAAAATCAGTAATCCCAATATTTTCTCAGCCATAGAAAAAATACGGTATGCAACTTTGTTTAATGGCTATCATTATAGGCTCGTTGCATAATGTACTATTTAACTTTGGTATTCTTTCAGAATTTCCCGCCCCCCCCCAAAACTTTTCTATATTTGTTTTAATGATATTGACGAATCGTACGTATATTAACATAACCTAGGCTCGCCCCGCTCGCTAATGCCGTTTAATTAATTTTAAATATACATCAATGATGCAGTCTTTAATGATGGCTAATAGAGTTTGTTGAATTTTTATTTATGTAAATTTCTATGGTATCACCGACATAAGAATGAAGAAGATTTGTTTAATTTGATCTTGAACATATTAGTGAGTTTTATCCTATAATATAATTATCGTTTATTAAAGTAAGTATTGTATTGCGTTTATAAAAGTAATTGTAATTATGATATATAATAAACATTATATTTAAAAATACATCATGAATTTTTAATTGTACTGTCGTTTCTCCAAAATGATTTTATGTAATCTTAAAAATACATATATTTTTAATGAATTATGATATTTCACTATATCATAAGTATATATTGTTAAACAAATAGAAAATTTTGGGGGGGGGAATTCCGAAAAAGTACCTTAACTCTTTTAAATTAAATTAATAAATTTATAATCATGAAAGTCGATTAATTAACGAGTAATGATTTTTATGCTTACATTTACGAGGTGTGTTCAAGAAATATCGAAAATTTTTTATTTATTTATTTTTTATAATTTTCTGCGCGCTGTCTTTTCAACCGAGTTCGTCTTTTTCCCACGCGAGGCAGGACTGTGTAATTCTTATCAATATTTTTAACCATATTAAATTTCTCTTCCGAGCAATTATATTGAATTCTATTATTAGTGGCGATTTATTTTGTTTGAAAATGACGGAACAAAGGGTTTGTATTAAATTTTGCGTTAAATAAAAAGAATAAAGCGTACTGAAGTAGTGAAGATTATAGAAAAGGTTTTTGGCGAGGATGTTATGTTGTCACCTATGATTTATGAATCGTACAATCGGTTTTAAAAAACCCTGAAGTCGTTGAGGATAACAAAAGGGTTGAGTCCTAACACAAACAACGATGAAGATATCGATAAAATAAAGGATATTATGATGAATAATCATCGATTCAATATTAGAAGAATCGCTGATGAAGTAAGAATCTCACGTTTTAAACAATTTTGAATGACATTTTGAGTATGAATCTAATAGCGCAAAATTTGTTCCATAACTGTTGAATTTTCAACTAAAGCGACATCACAGAACAACTACTAGCGGATGAATCATAATTACTCAAATGTGTCATAACAGGTGAAAAAACGTGGTTGTACGGTTATGATATTGAAACGAAGGTCTAATCATCCCGATGAAAACTTCCTGAAGAACCAAAAACGAAAAAAGCATACCAGATGTGACTGAATGTTAAGTTCTCCTTGGTTTTTTACTTTCCCATCTAGATAGCGCTATAGATCTAGAAGGGAAGTATTGTAATAGGTCCTGTTTGGGCATATGCGGTTTTTACTTTGGTCAGATTATTTCTATATATTGATGCCATTAAATTTTCAACTTAAAAGGTCAACGGGGTAAGGCTGTAGAGCAAGGTCACACTCAGTATCTTGAGATTTCGCCTAATTAAGGTCGCATTTGTCGTAGGCACATTTGTTAACAATTAAAAATTAACAATATTTGTAGAAAAAAAGTTTACAAAATCGCACTCCAAAAAATGTTGTAGTCATCTGCTATGTTGTAACGTCACAGGTGAGCGGTATAATCAAATAAAGGAATAATATTTAATGTGCAAAATAGTAACTTGGTCTGGCCGGGTCTCGACTCGGATCACCCGGTCGACTCGGTACCTCGTGCGTTAAGCTTCGCGGCTACACCAGCCGTACAAGCGAAATTTGTTCTACGTAAGTTTTGAAATTAATTAGTTTAGTTAGTACCGACCGTCGCTGCTAGTACCGCTACAACCGCGCGAATTGAATACGGTATGCGCGCGCGCTTCAGTTATTAAATCATTGAATTAAATAAACCAAAAAATATTATATTTAAATAAAATGATAAATATTTTAGATTAAGTCGTGTATGTATGTGTGTAAACCGTGCATTAAAAGCAAACCACAGTTGGAACGCGGCTTTAGTCTTCTGACTAATACAACAAATAATTTTACTTAAGGTCAACAAACAGTATTATTTAGCAGTATTACGCCGTTTATGTCAAGCGATCCGAAAAAAACTACCACAAAAGTGGGTAAACAATTCTTAAATGTCGCACCATGATATTGCTTCACCTTACGTATTAATTCGTGATTGTTTAGTCAAAAATAGCACAATACTGATACCACAATTATTGTATTCTCCAGACATGGGACCGTGCGACTTTTTATTATTCCTACTGATTAAAGAACATTAAAGGAATAACGATTTGCGAAGGTAGATCAAATAAAAAAAAAAAAAGCTGAGTTTATCCGAAGGAGAGAGAAACGGTCAGTTGTGAGTGGCTTCTGTGCATGGCTATGTTTCGTTTTACATTAAATACGATAGGTTATCTCTAAACTAAAGACCGTTTCATTATAAAAATATTTATTCTGAAAACTTAAAAAATATTATTTATTTCTCTTAAACTACATACTTTATTATGCTACTACTGTAGTATAATCGCCACATGAATTAAGGCATTTATCGTAGCGATACACCAGATTTAATATACCCTCGTCGTATTCTTCTACCGCCAGTCCATTTCGCCACTGATTAACAGCATTTTTAAGTCCATCGTCACCCGCGAATTGCTTACCACTCAAAACTTCTTTCAATTTCCCAAACAAACGGCAATCAGAAGCGGCTAAGTCCGGACTATATGGTGGGTGATCGTAAATTTCCCATCCAAATGTTCTCAGTAAATCACGTGTCGGACCCGCAACATGTGGACGTGCATTATCGTACAGCAGGACGACGCCGTCGATCAGCCGCACACGTCACAGATTTTGAATGGCGCGCCGTAACTTACATAGAGTTTCGCAGTAGGGTTCTAGATTTATAGTCGTACCACGCGGCAGGAAATCAATCACAAGTATGCCAAACCGATCTCAAAAGACTGTGGCCATCAGTTTGCATCCAAATGGCTATGGCTTGACCTTTGTTGGTCTGGTTGGTGATTGAGGATGACGCTATTCACTTGACTGCCGTTTTCTCTGTGTCTATAATACGAAATCTACGTTTCATCGCCGGTAACAACTGAATTAAGAAACTCATCAACTTTTTCTGTGAAGCGCATCAAACATTCCAAAGCTGATCGTTTTCGGATTTTTTTGTGACGTTCCGTTAAGACGTACGACATCCAACGTACACAACCTTTCTGAATCCTAAAGGACCATGAACAATGCGACCAATAACTGCTCTTGAAACATCAGGAAAAAGAAAGGCCAGGTCGGAAATCGTTGAGCAACGATCTTTTCTGATTTCATCGTCGTCGCGTTTCAACAAGTCGTCGGTGATTATCGACGGCCTCCACCAACGTTTTTAATCGTGCACATTAATTCTGTTATTTCTAAATCTTCCATACCATTTCCGGACGTTTATTTCATTATCACCGTACACAGCAACCAACTGCCTATGAATTTCAGCCATTTTGATGGTTTTTTTCAGTCGGTGGCAACATCGATTTTCCTATTCATCTTATTACGTAATAACTCACACGTAATAAAAGATACTATAATGAGACAACTTACAGACAACAATGCAGTGCGTACATTACTGGCGTGGCCATGAACGGCACAGGTTCGCCAACCTTAAGCAGATAAATTTCCCAGCTGTCTTTACTTTAGATATCCGTGGTACATTAATAATTGTTGTTCGGTGTACGTGTAATTATTTGTGTAACTTCTGTACCTATATTTCAGTGTATCCATTTAGTGTAATATGTTTATCTTCGTTCTAATACTGAAAAATCGTCAAGTCAACTTTAGGTTATGGCAGATTTCTAGGGGACTACATTGAAGGGACAATATCAATATAGAAGAATAAGCAAATTCTCTTTGGTAAAAATGGAAATTTTCGTTTTCTTTTGATCACTCCTCGTATAAATAAATGCTTAAGAATATAACATTTATTTTAATTTTTTTTTAACCCTTCAAAGCGATTAAAAATAATATTAAATTAAAAAAAGAAACGAGTGTTCAAAAATCAATATTGAAAAATACAGAGTGATTTTTTAGTCTTGTTACCCAATTTTAAATGTAATTTAAAAAAGGGAAATTTAGATGGAGAAAAAAATGTATTTATTACTTACAAAAGAGATTTAATAAAAAGCTATTACTTACATAATTGTTAAAAAAAATTTTTTAAATGCCCACCCCTTGCGGTTATACACGCACGGACTCTTTTCAGCATATTAGCAGAAACCTTTTTAAGAGTTGCATTGGAAATATTCGTGATTAAATCTATAATATTGACTTTAAGTTTATCAATAGTGTGAGGATTGTTTTTGAAGGCCTCGGACTTAATATAGCCCCACAAAAAGTAGTCAGGAGATGTGAGGTCTGGGGACCTTGGAGGCCATACGCCCTTGCTTATTATTCGATCATCAAAGAACTCTTGCAGAAAATTCGTGGTTTCTCGAGACGTGTGGCTTGTAGCGCCGTCTTGCTGAAACCAGCAATACCGTTCTTGAGGTTCCAGGAGGGACACAAATTGGCGCACAGTATTCCTGTATACTACACCAACTTTTTGTTCGAAAAATATGGGTCCGACTATACGATGACGAGATATCGCACACCACACACCAATCTTTTCAGGATGCAAAGACTTGTCTTGTAAAGCGTTAGGATTTTCAACCGCCCAAATTCGACAGTTTTGACAATTCTCATAACCATCGGGATGGATCTAAGCTTCACCACTAAAGAACACTGTGTTTAAAAATTCGTTTCCGTTATCATTTACGAGAGACGTAAACCAACGGCAATATTGCAATCGCTTGTTTAAATCTGGAGGCTTACTGAATCTCTTGGATTAATCGTACGCGATACGGATACAATTTCAATTTTTTAGCAGCTTTCTGAACACTCGAATATGACAAACCAACTTTCGTGGAAAGTTTTTGTAAACTTTTCCGTAGAGAATTGAGCAATCTTGTTTTCACATTCTCTAAAACGTCATCTGTCAAGCGAGTTGGTCGACCACTACGTTTTCTGTCGCAAACACTACCTGTCTCTCGAAATCGGTTTGCTAGCCTAGAAATTGACATTTTTTCTGGCGGAGGAACACCAACAAATTTAATTTGAAATGATTCTTTTACACTCGCGTACGATTTCGTAGCAAAATATTGTTCAAGAATGAAAACTCGTTCTATGGTAAAAGACATTCTGTTCGTAACTCGACCGAAAACGGCACAAAAGTTTACACAGCTCAAGGAGAATCAACTCACACTGCCGTATCTATACCGGTTGAGTAGCGCTACCAACTTCGTGTCATAAAACAAGATTTCCCTTTCTTAGAAAGAAATTACCAGACATTAACAATTGGGTAACAGGACTAAAAAATCACTCTATATTATAATTTAAATTCGATTTTCCTATTCATCTTATTACGTAATAACTCACACGTAACCAAAGATACTATAATAAGACAACTTACAGACAACAATGCAGTGTGTACATTACTAGCGTGGCCATGAACGACACAGGTTCGCCAACCTTAAGCAGAGAAATTTCCCAGTGGTCTTTACTTTAGATATCCGTGGTACATTAATAATTGTTGTTCGGTGTACGTTAATTACATTACACGTTACACGTTAATTACACGTGTAATTAAATACATTTAATTGCAAGCTGCAATATTTTTTATTTTAATTTAATTAATTTTTTATTTTAATTCATGTTTGAATTTATAAACTGTATTTTATGGTTCGTATAAATTCGTTCTCGTGTAAATAATAATCTTCATGTTTTCTACAACTAGTAACTTATGTAAAATTATTTTGGTCAGAAAAAACTAATTTTATTTATTTTAATTATAGAACGTAATACTAACAAAATGTTCGATTTTATAATGAATTTTTTGTTTATAATTTGTTTAAATTTAAATCCTTACATCTTGTATGGTTCTGAAATGTTTTTATATTTACACATTTTCTGAGAGTCTTGTATTTTAAACTTGTAATGATGTATTTAAAATAATCTTGGTTAAACTTATTATTTTAATATACATTATGTTTATCATGATTTCACATTGTTACTTTGTTTTACCATTTACAGAATTATGTGAATAGATTGAGTTAATTATATATTATTAATTACTAAATCAGATAATTTTTTCTTAGTTAATATTGTATGTTAAGTGCAAAAAATGAGAAATCTACCATTTTGTGTGAAAAAATTGTATTATAAATAATTTCTTTCGCATAATTAATTTCTTGGTTTTACATGTTATATACATATCTAATTAAAATCATTTAGTTTACTAAAAAAAATTGATGTGGATACCTTGTACGCCTATTTAATTACATATACACACGTTTTTAAAATGAAGAGTACATCAAATTTTATTTCAGTAATAACTTCTGATATCTTTTCATATTTTTTTAATTGTTATTATTGAATTATTATTTATTGTAAATTGTTTTTACAATCAGAGGTTAATAATTAATTATTAATATATCAATATATCTAAATTAAAAAGGAGATGAAGTCGGATTCGAACCGCTGTGCCTTCCTCTTGTAAGATCCAAATATTTCATTGATTAAAATTTTATTTGGCTACAACTCTGGAACCAATGAAAATAAGTACCACTTATGATATATCATTGAAAGGCTCTCAATGGAGGCTTATTACTGCAGTCAAGAAAAAGTCCAAAATCCACATTTTTTGGATTTTGGGTTTTCTTGAAAACTTTTGATCCAGTCGATTGCAATCAAAAGAGGAGGTGCACAACTCGATGTTACAGTCCTAAAATAAAAATTTCAACATCCTACGGCTAATCGTTTTGGAGTTATGCGAGATACATACGTACGTACGTACAGACATCACACCGAAACTAGTCAAAATGGATTCAGGGGTGGTCAAAATGGATATTTTCTTTGAAATCTGAAAACCGAAATTTTTCGCGATCACAATACTTCTGTTACTTCGTACAAGGAAGTAAAAAACTAAATAATTTAATGATACTTTGTAAAGTTAAAGGAATTTAAGTAATTATTATTAATTCAGATAAATACGCTTGATTTTTTTTATATTTTATACTTTGTTGGTAATGCAACCTATTTATTTAAAGTGTGCCATCACTGGGATTTCGTAAACAAAAAAAAAATGGAAACAAAAGTTTTTCTTGGTTTTTTTTTTGAAAATACCCTACTGCCGCGTTTGAAACTTTCGCCTACTTAAAAAAAAAAAAGAAATGAAAACCTAACATTTTTGAATACAGCACATAATTCTAAGATATTTTTATTGTCGGACATTTACCTCTAAACACAACTCTTTAGAATTATCTTCTCTTTAATTGTACCTATCAAAATATTGTATGACACATTGTTTTTCGAAAAGTGAAACTTGCCTAGGTTTTCATAGACAGGATGATTGTGAGTCTATTTTTGTACGTTTTAATTGTGTGATAACTTAATTATTTATCAATATTAAATTAATTCGTTAAAAAAAAATTGAATTTAAAATTCTTTAGGCACGCCGCACACTTTTTGATGGGCATTGAAAAAATCTGATCGGTAAGTCGCTGAAGCGAAACGCTCATTCGTGTAAGATCGGGCGAGCCGAGTTTAGTTGTGTGTGGGAGACACAAAGATTGCTGGGTAGTGAATAAGTCTGATCTTTCAGGCTTTGTTGTGATGCGCTCATTCGGGTATACTAGGGAGAACCGAGTTTGTCCGAACAAGAGAGAAACGGTCAGTTTTGAGTGGCTTCTGTGCTTGGCTGTTTCGTTTTACATTAAATATATTAATAATTGTTGTTCGGTGTACGTGTAATTATTCTTGTAACTATTGAACCTATCTTTCAGTGTATACGTTTTGTGTATTACGTTTATCATCCGTTCTAATACTGGAAAATATTATTGAAGGGTAAGTCTAATCATTGCGTGAGTTCAGCAGAAAATTTTATGGTTCAGTTTATTAGCAGAAACTACAGCAAAAATGCTGTAGACTGTAACATATTTGCTATTATTCCGGTTATTATACAGTACCTTAAAAGTTTCTGTTGAACGCACGCATTGTGTGTGTGCAAGAAAATTTATGATATTCTCATGTATATGAGGTGCGACAAAGTATTAATATTTAAGGTAATTAATATAGATATTACTTGGAAACGATTACGGTGGCCTTAAAAGTTTTCACTTCGGCCATACTCACAATTTTTTTTCTAAAGTAATATTTATTTTTTCTAAATTTTAATAAAAGATATTTGCAAATCTTTTTTTTTGTATTGTATAAAGTAAAATATTTGTTTTTGTAAATTTAAATGAAAAATAATTTGCCAGTTTCATTAAATTAATAATATATTTTACGAATGAAAAAAAAGTGTTTACCGCTTCTTCAACAGTGTTGTTCAGACTAGTATGTAGCATAAAAATATCACCAGGGTAATTATGCTCGTTTTGTATAACTAGGATTTTTTTGATAATCGACTATCAGCGGAAATGGGAATTAACGTCAATTATTTACATTTAGCTATGTTCCATTTCATATTCGATTTATACTATTTAACGTATATAAATCTTTTTGTAAGTATGCCAGTCCTTCGTGCGATTATTAATTTTTTTTTCTGTTCGTTATTGTTATCGTACGATCCTTTGTTATTAATTATTATATAACCTATAACCGCTTTTGTTAATATGTCATTATTCACCTTGACCCACGACATCAACCTTTTAGGTGAATCGTTTCGTGTGTGTACATATGTATGTAGTTTCATTATCATTATGTATATATTATATAGTTTTGAATAATTGTTCATAAGTACTGGAACAATAGTCTTATATGATTTTATTGCATGTTGAGAGTCAATCGTTTTTTTCTTATAATGCAAAGTTGAAATTAAATATAGGTTTATTATAGAAATTAACTCGTAATGTCATCATCGTTTATTCATTATTATTGTTTATCCTTGACTTGTTTCTTTTAAGTAGCCAACGGCGACGGTTAATTTAAGCGACTGATTGTTTTGTCATCTTTAATATTATAGTGATTCAACATAGCAACTAATCTATCGATCGACGCATCTGCTCAAATTTTAATTTTAAATCCATCGTAGACATTTTTTTAACGGGAATTAAGTTTACATTAATATTATGAAATTTAGTTGCGCCTTGAAAATAATACTTAAATAAAATAAATTATTGGGTATCGGGTATTAGAAAGGTCATCTTTGCTTTTACACGGTTATTTTTTAATTTTTATTGAATTTATGGGATCTTTTAATGAATTCTCAAACCGGTCTGTTATTATTCTAATCTGGTTCTATATTCTAATCCTTTATATATAAATTAAGATGACCTTGTTCAGTAGTTTAGAAGAATATTTTCTTCCTTAACCGATGCAACATTCATAGCACGGGTTACGAATTTAATTATTGTCATTAATCGATTGATATAATTTTGGAATTCTTCAAATATTTACTATATATCTTTCTTGATTTGGAGCTCTTAGCTCTTGTTCCTTGTTCTTGTAAGGGATTTATCTGATGCGTGGATTTCCAGGCTGTATTGTATTGTTAAATCGAACAACAATTTTAGTTAACATTGTTGTTACTTTAACGTTAAAATATAATCGATTTGACCGGTTGTCGAATTATCAATCTGCTTTACAGTAAGGCTAACGCTAACCGTCTCATCAACTCCGACGTATTCAGATATCATAACCAGAAGGTTGCAGATTATAGGTCACAAGACCTCCATTTATACGTCACCAGTACCTCCTGAAAATGATTTTCATAAATCCTATATTTTAGAAGGGGTTAGCGGGTTCGACTATACTATTGTTAGGTCTACAGTTAGGTTAAGAAAGGGAGTCCTCGAGTCGATCCATCGGTGGCTTCTTATCAGATAGAATACCGACGATGATCTAACTCTACAAGTCATTCAGTTAGGATTGATCGGGTTAGACCTACACTTCATCGATAAAGGAGAAACCTCAGTACAAGATAATCATTCCATTGGAAGGACTAACTCCAGATCCTACCGTGCAGCGGGGTCAGTCCGGTCCATAATCCCTCTGTAGATTAGGCATTTTTATACCCAAATGCTGATATGTTTAGGAATAACAAGTATTTTATTCTATGTTTACCAGAAAAATGTGCGGAGTAAAGTATTTAATCGTTAATCTTCTTCGCAGAATCAAATATATGTTAGCATATCAGCATAGAAAGACTACCGAAGTGCAGGTTGTATTCAGCTTTATAAATATCACTTTCTCTACGTTCACCGCTGAGGGACAGGCTGTCAAATGGACTTCATTACTATCAGGGAAAAAATTCTGTCCAGTGCTGCTTATATCTCAGATGCTTCGTACCCTTTTCTTTAGGAAAACATTACATTATGTCTCTATGTATACATTATCCATACGTAGTAGAGGTAGTGGCATTAATTAAATATAATTTTAAGAAAGAAAAAGGACTTGGTATTATAATTTTTTTTATAATTAATTCACCATATAAATCCCAAAATTATGCCTGGGAATATATTATGAACTTATTTTTTTCGTACAAAATAAGTTTACAAATTTTACCTTTAAAATTAAAAAAATCGGTTATTTATATAATTGAAAACTCTTATCGAATTATGTTTTATCAAATAATACATTAAGCCTTTTATGTGAATAATTTACATCTATTTGTTCGAATCGATTGATAAACAACAAAGATATGGCTGCAAATGTTGAAGAAGTTCGCAAAGATTACGCATTCTAACAATTGTGTCCCTGTCTTCATTTACTAATTATAAAAAAGATTATTACAAATTTTTTATTCGATTAATTTTATTAAAATATATCAATCCGGTTCTTAAGATATACATTATTATCGAAAAAAAATCAAAATGGCAAGCAGAGGGGAAAATAAAGCGACGTTTGTTCACATGAAGTTTTTTTATTTATTTTTGATATCCTGAATAAGACTCTTCCAGGACGCTATGTATACTGATCTGAAATATATCACCTCTTACGATTTCTTCCAGGGATCAGAACGAGCTTTCAAGTTCTGAAAAGTTCAAAAACATGCGTCAGCTCATCGGTTGTTGCCCATTAATATGAATTATATAGATCGATATTTTGTAAATAAAAATTTTAATTCATCTATGAATTTATATTTATGAATGACCTCCCTTTGTTAAAAAAGAAGCAGTCACTTATTTCTAAAAAAAAAAAAACAAAAAAAAAAACACATATCCAAATCTATTAAATCAGGTAATGCTAGTAATTTGGCTGCCAAAAGATCTTACTACATACTTAAAAAAAAAACAATTGAAAAATTGTTTTCTTACAGAAACATTATTAGTCTCTGTGAGTTTTTAAATAATAGTAATTAAAAAAAAAACAAAAATCTGAATTTTCTCTATCCCATTTAACATGTGCATTTAACGCCTTCTAATTTTTTTCTTGCCGTTTTTTTATACTTATTTAATTTTATTATTATTAGTATAAATTCTAACAACTTCTGTTTTATAATTTACTAGCCAGTCAGTGCTCATTTTGGTTGCCCTTCCCGTGTGGCCAGGGGGTTCCCTCGACCCTCACTATGTTTATTAACATCACACTTGTGAGAATAAAACTGATAAATAACAAATAAAGCCTTATCAGTTTGTAAAAATTATCAGTTGTTGCCACATGCTATGCTTACTATCGGCGAGTTTGACGCTAGCCGGTCAATGTCGGGGGAACTTGAGTCCACCTACGCGCCTGCACACGCATTTATCCCACCAAGCCAGATGATCGAGCGCTATGTCTAATTGACGAGTGGCTGGAAAGAAATCAGTTGCAGATTTCCCTTAGGAAATCTTGTTGCATGGTTCTTGCTGGTAGAAGACCAATCAGAAACATAAATATAAACATCAGAGGAGAAAGAGTCATCGAAGTAAACGAAGCAAAATACCTTGGTGTTCTGCTAGACAAAAGCTTAAAATTTAGTAAACATGTCGATATGATTTGCAATAGAGTTATCCCCACCATTAAGGCCTTGAGGGAGCTTTTTCAAAATCATGGCACAACTAAGATGGAAATCAGGAGGCTGATAACGGCGGCCACCATATTGGCGTTATTGTATGCGGCCCCGGTATGGGGAAATGAAATAAATATACAGAGAAATAAAAATAAACTAAAAAGTGTTCATAGACTCGCTCTGCTTAGGGTGGCTGCAGGCTACAGAACAGTGTCGTATGATGCGTTGTGTATAATAACAGAAGTTCCCCCTATAGATTTGCAAATTAGAGAGAGGACATTAAGAGCCACGGGACTTCTCAGAGGTGAGACCATAGAGCTAATACAGCAAGAGTGGCAGAGTGCGTTGGCGCACTCAAGAGTTGGGGATTGGACGAGAAGGCTAATCCCCAACATAAATACATGAGTTGGCAAGAGACTGGGTGACGTGAACTTCTACAGCACGCAACTATTGACCAGGCCATGGTTGTTTTGGTCAATATTTATTCAGAATTGGGAAGAGGGCCACCCCACAATGCGTTTATTGTCAGGAGATCGACAATGTAGAACACACCATCTTCGCACGTCCCAGATGGGCTGATAATAGAAGGGAAATTTTAATTAATAGACTGACCCCTGACAATTTAATTAATTGGATGGTGTATAGTCAGGAAAATTGGGACTGGTTCAAGAAGTTCGCGGGGGAAATTCTCCGTATTAAAGAAGATTAAGACGGAAGACGGGGGTCGTAGTTAAAGTAGGGAAGGGAGGACAGTCCCTCCGTGGAGGGCCCGCATGCTGAGGTGTGCGGGTTCCTGAGAAGGAAGGGAACTCCTGGGGAACTGTGGGGTAAAGTTAAGACCGAGTCCCGGTTCCCTGCCGAGGGGCTGAGGGACGGCGTTGCCGGACCCTTGGCCATGAGGTGGGGGATTAGAGGCATGGCAAATGGAAAATAATAGATCCGAGACCGGGGAGGCTAACTTGCCGTGCCGGACGTGCTGCCGGTGGGTGGGGGACGCCTACTTTGAGTATATGGACACTCTCCACGACTGGGTATACTTAAATGGATATCCGGTCGTGGCGAGAAGGGAAAAAAAAAATCCAGATGATCGCGCAACGCCCCACCACAGCGGCCCGCCCCCCACCACTCGGTTGGCGGTTTTATAATCAGCAGCACGCTAATGAGAGAGTATTTACTCTCGGGCCGCTAACAGGAGCAGGCCAAGAAGAAAAAGAATGAAGAAGTCCAGTGACCGGCCTATCATGGGATCCCTCGGATGCCGACATCCTCGCCGGAGCAGCAGGCCTGGCACGAAGTCCGCTAATGCCAGGAAGCGTAGCATGAAGACGGAACCGAACGAGCGCCACTCGGGAAGAATCGCCTCGGCCGCGCCGGCGGAAGACGACCGACATTGTGGGGCTCTGTGAGCTACACTGCCACGCTGTAGTGGGAACCTGACTGCTTCTTAAGAAAAGCTTGGTCTGATTCTAATGGACGTGTCGCAACTCCTCGACTACAACCCGTCGCGCCGAGCCGACATCTCCGGAGACCAGCGACCGGACTCAACAGCTCTTCTCAGGGCTACCATCAAATCAAACATCCAAATGGCCCCTCAAAGCTACCACTACAAAAATGCCAAACAGCCCTTTTCTGGGCTATATGTCTTCAAAGCAATTTGGCGACACAGATTATTGTAATTTCTTCAAAGAAACAGTTTGATTTGCACAGTACTTGTTCCAGGAGACTGGAACAAGCCAAATACAGCTGTCCGTGAGAAAAACATTAGTTCTTTAAGTGGATACCAACCACGTGAAGCGTCTGCTCTTGTGGCTTATATTGTCATCGAAAGAGCAATTTTAAGTGGAAACTGGAGACGCTTGAAAGTAAAGGGAAAGTCTAAAGGAATGTACACCCTTCACCGTCGTACATTTAAAGCAAGTTTTCTCGATATTTGAAAGAAATATCGAAAAAAGCAAACAGATTTTTTTGTAGAAAATTTAATTTCAAATAATGCTAGTGTTTTTGAATTCGATTTGAACGGTTCGTTTCTAGTAAAGTTGAATATTAGAAAGAAACATAATCCAGTTGTTACCGCAAGTCATTAAAACGGCCACCATCTTGAAACATATCGTAACGGCAATAGTCTTATATTCTTTTCATATATAAATGCTTTGTTCATGCATAATTTTGGCTCAATCGGTTGAATAGTTTTTGTGCAAAAGAGCTCACAGAAACCACTAGATCTTTATTTATATAATAGATCAGATTGTGTGTATCTATGTGACACTGCTTTGATTAAGTTTTATCACACATCTTTTCTTGATCCGTCCAGATAAATGCTGGAATATTTCTTTTTTTTTATCTGTAGAATATGATTACATTCCATTCCTGACATGATTTTTAGATGTATTATTATATCCTAATCAGAATAAAAGATTTATTTATTTATGCAATCGGGTAAAAATATAAATTTTTATTATTATTATTATTTTTATACGTTCAGTCCGGTAAGAAACCTAATCGTTTCTTATTGGTTTTTTCTCTCCATTACTTAAACAATTTTCCCAGAAAGACACTACGTTAAATTTGTGGTTTGGAGAAAATGTTACTGCTTTTGATTAGCCCAATTGTTTAGCTTTTAATTACTTTAGTTTAAAATTTTCTGTTTTTATTCAAAAGGCATTATTTTTCAGTATTTCGAAGTTTAAGCTGTCGAAAAATGCTTTTTATCACAAATTTTCTGTAACATATTACATTTTTTAATACATTTTCAGCTATTAAATTCTGACCGTCTATATTCATTTTTTTTTCATAACAAATAATTTTGTTTGTAACTAATGTAGCAAACAAGAAAAAAAAAATTGTTGTGTAAAAATGTTGTTGCAATTATAATATTTATTCTAATTTTTGTTAGGAGAAAAGATTTTGTCATGATGCATGTAAAATACCTACGAAAGAAGAATTATTCGTCAGAGTTGCTGTCTCTAAGAGTAGTTATGTTAACTTTAATATAGTAAAGGTATCAATTTTAGAGCTTATTATAATTGCATTTTGGAGAGGTTTGCGTGCAACATTTCGTGCTCACTAAAGAAGCTAAAAGTAAATCATTTTACTCCATTTTTCTCTTTTTTCGTTTGTGGTTAGGTAGTTTCTTGAAGGTAGTTCTGCCAATTTTGAACTGTGAATGTAATGTCAGGTAGTGTGTAACAAGTCTGATTGTAGCATTTCCTTATTAACTTTTAAAATATTTATTTTTTCTGTATGCTAACAGTTTTCACAAATTATTAAGATATTCTACGATTATTTTTCCTTTTCCGGCTATATAGCCTTACAGCCAAATCTTTGCATGTCATGGGTTTTAGAGCTGTTTACCTCTCATGAACCTCCTAACAAAAAACACAATTTTATATAACGAAAAATTCCAAAAAGATGTGTACGTACGTATATTCATATGTATGTTGGCCTATTTTTTGTTTTACGTCCCCCCCCACTTTTTCGCATTTTTCACATAAAAATTACTTAATATAGTATGTTTTATAGTAATTGATGAATAAAATATTAGAGAAAATACCGGTAAATATTTTTTACCGGTCATTTTAAACGTATTAATATATTAGTCAAGGTTAGCGAGCGTAGATTAATATCAAGTGAAACAATAACGGATTGGAATATATACCTGTGAGAGGCGTGTGTGCTGATCATTTATTAAAAACCCCAAAAAAGGTAGGTGGTCCAGGAATGACGGTAGAAATAGACGAGTCGTCATTTTTCAAAAAAAAAGTACAGTAGGGTCAAAATTCGTCCAAATCACTGGGTATTTGGAGGTACTTGCTCAGAAATTATAAATATAATCTAACCAAACATAATATACGCTCGCTTCGTTTGCTAACCTTGGCTAATTAACAATAATGTTTTGATTATTAAAATAATAAATAGTTGTAATAATTACTGAATTTATTATTTTAATAATCAAAACATTAATTTTAATTAGTCAAGGTTAGCGAGTGAAGCAAGCGTAGGTTAAGTATGGTTAGATTATATGTATAATCTATATTTTATAAATAATGTTTATATTTTTAATGTGTAAAATATGTTAATATGGGAAATGTTTAAAATGACCGGTATAAAACAGCATGTTAGTGTGTTTTCTCTAATGTATTATATTGGGTTATTTTTATTGAGTTATACGGTAACTACGGTATTTTTATAATGTTTTATTCATCAATTATTATAAAATATGCTGTATTAAGTAATTTTTATGTGAAAAAATGCGAAAAAAGTGGAGGGCGTAGAACGACAGGACCCTATTTTTTCTTGATATTTCTAGATTGGATAGACCAATTAGGACGAAGTTTGGCACGATGATATCTGTAAATGGGGCAGTAACGTTTAAATAAATAAATACAGAAAAACTGATTATTTCTATACTTGTGGAGGGAATGAAAGTTAAACGGAGGAGATCTATTGTTTTGTGCTCTTGAGAAATAAAAAAAAAAATATTTTTTTTCGGGATCTCCCATACTTAGGGAAAGTATCGGGTAAAATTACTTTTTTATTTAAATTCCTAAGTGGTAATAATAAATCTAAAAAAAAAAACTCTTTAAAATTGTTTAAAATATATAAAGATACAGCCATAATTTTAGATAAAAAATCCCTTCGGCACGCCGGAAGGCGGAGGTAAATTTCACCGGTGCTAAGTAGGGGATAAAAAAAATTTCCGCTTTAAAGTTAAGAAAAACTTACAATTCCGGCAACATTTTGGTCATTTGATCATCTTTTGCCGTAACGGTTGGTCATATCAAAAATTGTTTCAGACAAACTTTTTAAGTAATGTTTAGAGGACTAACGACCACTTTAAACCGATTCGATACTGTCTATTAGAGGAGGTATGATTGTTTTTATCTTTGAAACCCCATTTTTTCCACTCCCTGGGCCAATGGTTGGTGATATCAAAAACTTTACTTAGATAAGTTTTAGGCTCTTATCCAAAGAATATTAGGGTAAACGAATTTGATATTTTACTTAATAAAAAAGTTATAGCGATATTTTGTTTTTTAGAAAAAGCCGACCCCCCACCATTTCCATCCCCATGGTCCGATTTTGTTCATTATGGAACTCGACCGAGATTTTGGGTCGTTATATTTTATGTATCAATTTGAAAGGTATTGGCGCAAAATTACGGCAGTTATCCTGCCCACAAGAAAGTGAAATATAAATATAGATATATATGTGTGTGTGTATAAACTTTTGAATTGATGGTGGTTTTTGCGGGATGTGATGCGCGAAGATATGTCGAAATTTTCCGGAAGTCGAATCATGACACCCATTACAATAGGTAGTTTTCTTATGAAATTATCTAAGAAGGAGGGGATGAAAGATTTGGCTAATTTTTTTTTCAAGAAATACTAAAGAGCAAATCCTATCAAAAAATTTACATTTTTACATTATTAATGCAATGGGTAACTTGTGAGATGGATTTAACCTTAAAATAAATTACTTATTTATTTACTTACTCACTAGCCAATGCCCATTCTTGGTTGTTGAGCCATTTTGTGACACGCTGACCAGTATAGACGGGCTTCTGCGTAAACGGGGCTTTCATTATTCCTTTGCGAGTAGTCCAGAGCTCTGCAGTCCCCAGATGGTCTGCATCCATAGTTTCGTGGCCGCAGATTTGACATATTGGAGAGGTCAGAACCCGTATCCGATGTAGGTGCGAGGCCAGATAGTCCGATTTTTAAGCTAAATGCAGTAACGCTGACTGCTCGAGGGAGGCTATAGCTTATAGGGCCATGTTTGACAAGGCTCTCCCACTTCTTGCCTGTCGCTGATTCTTTGCGGTTTACGCCAATCAATTTATTGACTGCAGAGTTTATTTGCGCTTTGGCTAAGTTAAGAGAAGTGCTGGATGACTGAGGCAGAGAGATTACATCTTTGCCAATTTGTCAGCCATTTTATTACCATATATGTTAACATGGCTGGGAACCCATTGAAATTTCAATTGCCAGCCTTGACATCCAAGTTCGTTTAAGGTCTTCCTGCTCTTTAAGGTCCAGAGTTCTTGTGCAGTCAGTTATAGTGTTACATGACAAGTTTCAGTTGGGTGCTTGCGAATCGACAAAGAAAACTCCCTTCCGTGTGGAAAGGATTTCAAGTTGGGTGGCGGCTGCTTGAATTGCGGCAGTCTCTCCGTCATAATTGCTCTGTGGAGTGCCTACTGCAAGATGCCCCTGGAAGTGGCGGCAGTAGTACGTGGCTCCTGTTTCTCCTGTTCCCGGTATCGATGATCCATCTATATAAATGTGTAACCATTCCTGTTCCAGATAATCTTCATGAATTGTTTAGAGCGCAGCCTGATTTAATTCCGCTTCGTAAGAGGCGTGTTTTGGCAGTTGATAATATTTTAAGTTATATTTGGCTTGCGGCAGGTGGTCGAAAGAGCCTTGGTAGGTTTTTAGTGGTGTTACATCTACAGGTGTCTGGCCGTACTTCTCATATAGGTTCTTATATGCAGTGAGTGGTGCAATTAGGGTTTGAGCCTGCTCATTGCTTGCTGGTAACTGTCCCACTGTTACTTACACACTTTTTGTTCCCAGAAGCGCAGAGCACTTCTTTTACGGTGGACATGAAGAGGCTCAATTTGTGTCTGAGCCTCCATAGCTGCCACCGAGCTGGATTTAGCTGCACCAGTTATTAATCTCAGAGCAGTGTTCTGGACAAGGTTCATCTTATACGCAGTTGTGGAGCCGGCAGTGACTGTCACCTCACTTCCGTATTTCAGGACTGGTCTAATGTATGTTGTATACGTTGTCATTAACATTTTTTGTTTAGCTCCTCATTTCGCAGCAGTGAGTCTTTTCACTGCTCTTCCCACGCATTGTTCGACGTGTGGTTTCCAGTGAGTCGTCAGTCCAGGGTAACTCCCAAGTATTTAGAAAAGTTACTATCTTCCAGTGCTTGACCCTTGTACGACAGAATTATTGCCGGTACTTTTGTGGAAAGCGTGAACAGTTGGGATGTAGTGTTTGTGGTATTAACAGTCATAACATTGCGTGTTGCCTAGATTTCAAGATTCAGCAATGCCTTATTGAGGCATTTTTCTAATGTATTACATTAGAAGACTGTATTTACGTTACTACTAGTAGCCCAGATGAGGAGATCATCTGCGTACAGGAGGGCTTCCACTCCTTGTACTTCTTTGATAGCGTCTAAGATGTCATTGATCATAATGCTGAATAGTGAACAACTCAGAACAGCACCCTGTGTCAAGCCTTCCTTTTGAATGCGGAATTTGGAAGTACTGTGGTTGTGGCGCACTGAGATTAATCTTTAGCGAAGAAATCACTTGATCCACTTGAATAAGCGTCTAGAGATATTGCACATGTCCAGCTTGTGAATGAGCATGCGTCGTCAGACGGTATCATATGCTGCTTTTAGGTCGACTAAGACCGCTAGTGTAGACATCTTTCTGTGTTATCCATCTTTCACTTATGTGAAATAAACAACATGATCCATAGGACTTCGATGTCTGCGGAAGTCAGCTTGAGAATTGTCTACGATTCTATGTGTTTCGATAAACTGGTTTAGACGGTTGACAACCATCTTCTCTGCCACTTTACAACAAGAGCTTGTTACCGATGTAGGCCTGTAGCTTTCAGCTAGATGGGCGTCTTTACCATTTTTTAATATGGGGATACTTTCTGCCTTTTGCTATTGCTGCGGAACATGACTGCCATGTCAAGTTTATATTGCCGATTAGGGTTTGCTAGCTTTTACCCCAAGGTGGATTAATAGTTCTGGGAATATTCCGTCAGATCCCCCTGCCTTGTTTGGCTTGGTTAGGGACAAAACATCGTCCAATTCCTGGATGGTAAAATCAGCTTCGAAAAGTTCCATGGTTTTCCTATCGTGACAAACTCTTTGGACATTTCAGAAGTGTTTTTGCCATCAATTTTTCTCCTTTTACATGGCTAATGTTGGCGTAATGCTTACATAAATCATTAGCAACATCTCTGGGATCACTGTGGGATTTCATACCACATTGTAAAGGTTATTGTACTTTTCGATTACTATAATTATTTAGACGTGATATGTATAGATGCGCGTTTATTCCTTTTTTTCATAGTATAGCATGGTTAAGAAACCCCTAAAAGCAGAACGCTTGGCACTTATTATTTCTTTCTGTAGTCTCGCTTGATCTCTTCTGAGGGTTATAAGGTCTTCACTAGCCTTGGTTCTTTCTGCTTTATGGCGGCTTTTGTCTCGTGCTTTCTTGAGATCAGTAAGCCTAGATAAAAAAGGTTTGAATTTCTTTGTTTGACCCCGTGGAATACACTTGCCAGCACACCAAAGGATGCCGCAATTGTTATTTCAGGTGAGGCTGCGATTACAGAGTCTTGAAGCACAGAGTCAGTAACCTTTTTATGTATATTCCAGTCTGCCTTTTTAAATTTCCAGCGTGGGGCTCGATTTTCATTGTATGGAACTTTTGTCGTGGCCACTGTGACTAGAAGCGCTCTGTGACCACTTTCAAGATGAAACAGGTAAAATTTTAGCCATAACAAGCAGGCCGATAGTTTAAAAAGTTTTTTTATTTTTATTTTATTTATAATGTGTACATTTCAATCTATTCAACTTGTGAACAATAAGCAACCCAGTGGCTTAATCAGATGAGGATGATATCTACCACGTGTAAATGAGGAGTAGTCTTATACAGATTCAGGCCGATCATTCAGGAGATGTATAGTTAATTGAATCCCGACAATCAATGTAAAACCATGAAAGTTAAAAATATGAAATTATATACATTTTGAAATTAAATTATTTAGTAAAATTGTACAAACACATTTTTATTTTTTTATTAAATCTGTTGTTATCAAACGACTATAAATAAAATTAAAAAGGACAAAAACAATTAAACCATAATAATAGTAACTTTTAGGATCTGATAGGTACTGACAGGGTGAAAAGTGACTGTAGCATTGACAACATTGTATTAACTGGTATTTATTTTAATCCAAAATATGTGAAAAAGATTCTAAATGAAAATTGAAACAAAAATATAAAATAATTCCAAATTATCTGAAGAAATATAAATTATAACCACACTGACCGTACCTTTTGCGCGCGCGCGTGTTTTGTTGTGTGTACTCATAAAATCAACTTAGTTAAAAAAACCATGTTAAAAAATCATTTAATTTCTTGGCGCAACACATGGTATAGCAAGGGATAAAATGTGAAATTCCAGGAAGCATCCTAGTGATAAGCTTATTGCTCTGCAAATTCATCTCTATAGAAAAAACTTGCACACGCGCGCGCGCATGTATATATATATATATATATTATATACATATATATATATATATATATATATATATATATATATATATATATATATATGTATAAGGTGGTCTTTAATTCGACCATTTTTACTCCTTGTACGATACAAGGAAGTTTTCAGATTTCAATGGAAATATCCATTTTGACCATCCCTGAATCCATTTTGACTAGTTTCGTCTAGTGACGTCTGCACGTACGTTCATAACTCGCACATCTCGTACATCTCGCATAACTCAAAAACGATTAGCCGTAGAATGCTGAAATTTTGGATTTAGGACTGTTGTAACATCTAGTTGTGCACCTCTCCTTTTGATTGCAATCGACTGGACCAAAATCCAACTTTTTATTAACTGCAGTAATAAGCCCTCATTGAGAACTTTTCAACGATATATGTGGTACTTATTTTCACTGGTTCCAGAGTTATAGCCCAATAAAATTTTAATTAATGAAATATTTGGATCGTAGGGGAAGGCACATCGGTTCGAATCAACTTCATCTCCTTTTTTTTTAACTTTTTTTTTCTAATTTAAATATATTTATTAATAATTATTAACCTGCCATAATAACAAATTTTTACGATAAATAATAATTCAATAACAAAAAAAAAAAAAAATGAAATAACTGAAAAAAAAAAAATGGTTTTTAATGAAGTAAAATTTTATGTACTTTTCATTAAAAAAAAAAAAAAACGTGTAAATGTAATTTAATAGGCGTACAAGGAAGTCATGTGTTGTCCACATCAGGTTTTTTTTAAATAGGAAGGTGGACACATGTCACATGATTTCGATTTAAAATTTTACAAGAAAAACAATATTGAAACCCGTTTTTCTGTTAATACTTTCGTTATCGAGTTTCAAACATTCAAATTTGCGATGACAGAAAAATTGTGTTAACAATAAAACTAGGTAAAACGCGGTGCATTAATAATTTTATTGCATATATAAATATATATATAACCTACGACACTCACTGTAACCTGTTGGATTCCCGCCATACATCTAATTCGGTGCAGTCGTTGAGCTGCAACCGTGGAACTAACATACATTCACCCTAAATACATTACACTCCTTTTTGGGCTGTCGTGTACAAAAAATTTAATTAAAAAAATATTTTTTGTTACCACAGACCACTGGAATGGGACCGGCAAAAAATGTTTATTGTAGTTTGTATGCCTATCTAGGTAGAAAATTAGATACAAAAAACTCAAACTTTTATTGTGAAGCAAGATATACATCTGCCTACCAAGTTTGAAGAAAATTAGTTAACGGGATTCAGAGTTGAACAAATACAGGCCAACCAACATACATACGTTCGCACAAACGTCCGTCTGATAAAAATATATATTTTTGGACTTGGGCACATTGGGTCTACAATTTATTTAAAATAAATGTTTCCTTAAGGCACAAAAATAAGAAATAAATTTTAAATTTTATTTTGATCGATCTATATATATATATATATATATATATATATATATATATATATATATATTTTCCCTTTATTGTGATAGTAGTATAGTACATTTCTATAGCCGAGAAAGTAAATACTTTTATTTGTTCGTCACTTTAAAGTAAAAGTCACATTTTTGTACTAATTAAATGGTTTCATTACATTAGTAAGTCAATTTTTTAAGTATTTGGACAATTTCATTCAGGAATAATGAAAAATTATTTTCATTCGCGAAAATTTCATAATGAAAAACACTATTTTGTTTTATTTTGCGTGATAGCTTCAGATCGATTTTTATGAAATTTTGTACTATGAATATAATTCAGTGATGCCATTTAATTTTGGTTACACTTGGTCACGTGGTTGGGAAGATACGGTTTACCATGGATCCTATATCTCAATATTTTATTCAAAGAGTAGAATAACTTTCTTCATAACTCGATATTTCTTGGACGTATTGAGATTATTATGTAAATAAAGATGGGTAAATTTTATTACTGAATTTAAAAATAAGTATCAGAAGATTTTTTTTTTAGAATTTTAATATTTTTATTATTGTATAGATTACTACATAACTTTTTTCACGTATCTTTAGCACTTGAAGGTAGTTTTAGCAAACGTAGAAAAGAGAAAAAACATAATAATTGTTACATTTTATCCATCTCGTATTATAGTTACCGTTTATAAATATTGGTTTAAGGAATTTCATATGTACAGTATACAGATTACAATATTTATTCAAATGAAAAATAATTAAAATCCATAAAAAAAATAATTTCTATGTGATTAAATAATATTCACGGAGTATAAATGCTATTTTAAGTAAACAGTTTTTTTAAATTTTGTTTTTCTGTTTTTAGCCATCTGTAATCCCATACTTATATGTGGTTAAATAAAGAAATGAATTTATATTAGTCAACCGTTTAAAGAAAATTATTTATAAATGTATTTTTTATTTATTAATTTTTTTATACATTTTACAAACATGTTTTTCTCGTTTTTAAGTTGGCGCAAAGAGTTGTAGAATTAATCCTATGTTATTTCCATTTATCTCTATTTATTATTTATGTATTTATTGTATGTGGAACCGAGGAAGAATGATTAATAAATAATATTTTCTCAACCTGAAAATATTTTGTTAAATTATGTTATAATTTATAAATTACGAATTTATTACTTTTTTTTAAAAAACAAAAGCTCGTAAGCATTTTAGCAACAAATGGCGTCGGTGGAGTTGTAAAAGTATCGTTCGATTAACGGTTTTGGAGTGTAGTGTTTTAAAGTGAATGCCGCTGCGGTTTGTTTACATCAGTAGCTTATATTAGTGAACGCACATATCCCCATCAGTCTGTCACTCGCCTCGGTTCGGTTGCACTCGCAGCTTTCCCTCGTTCAACTTTCTCTGGCCGCCGATCACCTGACTGATTCCAGTAGGCCTGCTAGTGACTCACCTGTGCATCATTCCATATCAGTTGACCCCTCCTTAAATTTATCTTTCTTTTTCTTTCACTCGTTAATCTTTTTAATGTTGTTTACTTTACAGTTTTTCGGATTATTAAAAAAGAGTTTTGAAAATTAGCGGATTATTAATAACTTTTCCGATAAAAGTAGTATTTGTTCTAAATTGATCTATAAATATACGAATTAAAATAGAACTCGCGTAATCTGTTGGTCAAAATATTAACGGCTGAGGTAGAAAATATTATTTTAAGGAATCAGTGTTGTCTATCTGCGGTAATAAATACTGAAACTACTACCGAAAATTTCCCTTTACGATTGTCTAGACTTGTGTGGTCACTTCAACTACCACTTCCGTTTAACATTATTCTATTTATCAAAATTGATGTACACAATCGCAAAAAAAATTCTTATTTGAATAATAATTTAAAGAAAATGTTTTTTCATAAAACAACAGGAGAAACATTATTTCTTAGGTTTTTCTACAACTTGACTAAACCAGTTTATTATTTTTTTTTAATATTTAGTCCCAAAGCTTTTAATACGAAGTGTTGGAAGGTCAAAGAAAATTAGAAATAAACACGCAGTAGTTCTAAAAAGGTAAGGAATTTGATAACCTGTATAAAACGTAATATAGTTTAAAATATGTTTTATTACCTTCTACCAATTTTAAGTTTTTCAATTTGGCCACTGTGGACCACGTACAACTTCTATTTTGCATTATTCTGTCGTTTTTTTCTCTTTCCAAGGTTAATTCATTATTCGTTATGCCGTTTCTTCCGACCACTGGATCTTAATTCGTGCTTGTCTTTATTTTAGCTGCGAAACCTTTCAATTTTTTGATTATTTTCCTAAATATTTCTTTATACTGAATTTCCTCTTCAGAATCAGAAATCTGTTTTTCTCTATATACTTTTCGACTTCTAAGAACCAAATTAGTTGTTCTGTTTTTTTAAAAAATGGAAAAGTTTCTTCGTCAGTTTACTTTTGTTCGTTCTTGAAAGACGATTGTTAAACGTTAATTCTTTTTTCTTAGGGAATAAAAATGTTTTTCGTTTTTTTTTATTTTTCTACATTTCGGAGTTATTTTTTATTATTTAAGTTTCTTTTTTTATGAGTTCTGAATTTTTCTTTTCTTTTTTCTTTGCAATCTTTTACTATACATGTATATATTTTAATCTTTTACTATATTTGTTGTATTAATTTAACTCCCAGTGTATATTAGGAATTTTTGAAATAGCTTTAAATTATGTCATCAAATAATGTAATTAATTTGTAATCACTTTCCTTATTTTACTATCATATACATATGCATAACATTATATATAAAAATATTATGATGGTGAATCAGTATTAAAAATATGTGGGAATAAATATTAAAACTAATACAGAAAATTTCCCTTTAGCATTCTTGCATGCTTTAGGTTCGTTGGAGATATGTCACTTGTTAACTATACTCAACTGTTTAACTCTACGTATTCTACTTTCTCGTACATTTTTAAAGCTAAATATTTTATAAACAAAAAAAGGTAATAACGTATGATATCTATTTTTTTTCATATTTTGTGTAGATTTAATGGTTTTAATTTTTTTTTTAATTCTTTGAGTTTAAAAAAAGAAAAATTGAAGTACTACACAAAACAACTCAATACGTAACATAATGAGACTACGACAGACTGTTGTAATTCATTTTTTATCGATAAAGTTAGTAATTTTTCATAAATCGTATATACAGATGCTGTTTTTATGAGAAATTCAGATTCTAAATTTGCTTATTAGTATTTGTATCAATACGATAAATACTGTTCTACATGCCCGCGCGCGCGCACACACACACACACACTTTCAGGCGTCCCGGGAAGTTATGGCCAAACTTACGTGACTGATTCATGGTATTAAAATAAACGGTTTCATTTTGACAAATTCTCTATCTCGTTTGATTTTCCCTCTATCTGCCATTTTGTCATCTATATATATATAAATGTTAAGTTCGTTTGTGTACGGCTTCAAAAACTCAAAATATTATGCACCGATTGAGCTCAAATTTTAGCACGATATATAACCCGCATCAAAGATTGTTTTCATCTATTTTTAATAAATCTATCTATCTATTTTTAATTTGTACAGTTTTTTAATAAATAAGAGGCTAATAAATCAGATGGAAATGTAAACAAAGGAAAACCAATCAGATCAATGCAAGATGGCCGCTGTCAAACACAACGACCAATCACAAAGAGCCCGTATGGCCGTTGCCAATGTAAACAAAATCACAACTGATAAGTAACAAATTTCTTTGAATTATATTTAACAGCTAAAACATCTGTATTTTAATAAAAAAAAAAAACCACCAAAACAAAAAGAAAAGCCACCAAGAAGGACAACCGCAGTTGGTGATGATATGAATGATTTACAGCGTATGAAAATGCCATGCCTGATCGGGATTCCAATTCGGAACCACCGGATTAAAGTCCGAGACGTTACCACTCGCGCCACGGAGGTCGGCAAACATATTCGTTAGGAGCCGAATAAAAACACGACTTACCAATGTGGCGTTGTGTGTCAAACCAATTTTTATACGGACTATAATTACTTTTAACATGCAAAACCCTTTGCAATGATTGAACATTAACTTAAACCTCTTCAAAAATTATTCCTTTTGAACTAAGCCACATTTTGATATCATTGTTTTTCTATAACACGGCTGGAATTCTTTTCGTTTAATGATAAGAAGCGTTGTCGAAGACAATAACCGAATTCTCTTCCAAAGGACATAATACACCGCTAAACTATTTCTAAATAATTCAAATTCGTGAAATTTTTTTACGAATCGCGTTTTTATCAAAATCTCACCCTTTTCTCAATTGACCTGCGGGGTTTTGTTTTCTTTGGAGACCGTGATTCATTAGTAGACTCATACTCGAGAATCACGTTGTACACCGAAGCAGCACAAATTCTACTTACGTTAGCAGTTTATTAACATCTGAAATCAACGCCGTTTGATTATTCTGTAATTTGTAAGCATTACTCTGCTTTTGTAAGCATTTAAAATGATGTGTTTTTTCGCATGACTTAAGGGCTTTTTTTCGCAGCCCACAAATCTTTATATATAAAAATGTTAAGTTCGTTTGTGTACGCTTCAAAAACTCAAAATGTTCGCACAGATTGAGCTCAAATTTTAGCACGATATATAACCCGCATCAAAGATTGTTTTTATTTATTTTTCGCATCAGTCACATACCCGCGACCGCGAGAAAACAGTTTTTTTTAACGGTTAGCTGTGTACCAGTGACCGCGCCATCTGCCGGAAGCGAGGAACACTCGCCATATTAGCTAACAACAACCGCAGTCACATGTGAAACAATACCTATTCCTAATTACATTGTTTATTAACAAAAAAAAAAAAAAAAAAAAAACGTATCTACTTGCATCTGATTCAGATTATTATACAATCTGAATTAAATATTCACTTTAATCGAGGTACTTTTGTGTGATCGTGTCGTGATTGAGCTGCGCCTTTCACCAAGCTCTGAATTTATTAGAAAACGATCAACAGTGGCATATATGTATTAATGACGCGTGCAACACTGCACATCCAAACCAAATTCGCGCATTATTCGCAATTATATTGACCGCTTGCTTCCCTTCATCTTCCACAGAGTTATGGGAAAGATATCGATCGTATATGGCTGAGGATAGTTTGCATAGAGTACGCCTAGAAAATACCAATATGACCATGGAATTTACCGAAGGCATTTACAACGAAGCATTGATAAATATTGAAGACAAGTACTTAGTTAATGCAAATAAAGTTCTTAGTCAATCGGGAATGCCAGCACCCACCCGAGCTGCGATTGCTTCATTTGATGTGGATTTACGCCGTGAACAGAGTTACAACATTGGTGATCTTCAGTCATATGTCCAATCAAACATTTCCAAATTAACGCGTGAACAGAAAGGCATTTATGATCCCATAATGCAAATGATAAATGACGGAGTTGGGGGACCTTCTTCTTGGATGCGCCAGGAGGAACTGGGAAAACATTCCTCATTAGATTGATTCTAGCAACGGTTCGATCAAAAAATGACAATTATCCTGTTGCGGAATATTAATCAGCCAAAACTCTGCAACGGCACGCGACTTGCAGTTAAGAAATAGTTGAATAACGTAGTGGAAGCAACGATTTTAACGGGGCCTTCCAAAGGTGAAGATGTCCTCATTCTTCGAATACCCATAATCCCGACCGATTTTAACACCATTTTAATTTAAAAAATTGCAATTCCCAATTCGATTGACATTTGCAATCACAATCGATAAAGCTCAAGGTCAATCTTTAGAGTTGTGTGGTTTAGATTTAGATGGGGATTGCTTCTCACATGGGCAACTGTATGTTGCGTGTTCCCGAGTCGGCAAATCAGATAGCAGACATATCTACGCAGATAGTGGAAAAACAAAAAATATTGTATATCCACAAGTATTGCAAAATTAAACTTCTATGAAACGTATGCTTTGTTTTGTTTCTCATTGCATTTCTCATCCATGCAACCACAATGTGCCACAGCGAAGCGTGGCGGGTAGAGCTAGTTTTTAAATAAAAATTTTTATCTTAAGAATGGATTGAGATAATTTAATGAAATTTGATATATTAGTACCTAACGACATCCTCTATAGAATGATTAAGTTTAAAAATTTTACCTTTGAAGATCCCAAAATGGCGGCCATTAACATTTCTTAATCATTAATTGCTCTGTAAATATTATTTTTATCGAATTACATTTTATTAGATAAAATGTTAATCTTTTTATTGTGAACAAACTTCCTTCACTAATTGAATTAAAGATAATTAATTCGTATTAAGCTGTTATATGGATAGTGAAAGAGATGCGAGGTAGGGCATTTGTCCACATGAATTTTTGTTTATTTTGATATCCTGAAATAGTCCCTTCAGTTCTGCTAATACCAACATCCCGGGAGAGGTGTGTGTGTGTGTGTGTGTATATGCACATTAAATTATTTGAGATTTGTTAATATACTGATTTCGTATTCCGTACGAGTTCCGAAGGATCTAAAATACACAGAGACCGTGACCCCAATGCTACTTCTGATGGTTGCTGTCTGATAGTAGAGATCGTTTGCAGATGATCTCACTTGAATTAGCGAGTTGAATGTATATCCTTTTACGTCTATTTACTGCTCGTAGAAACCTATTTCATTTCGGTATTCTGAGACTGCTTTTTTATTAACACCGCGTAATTGTTGTATGTTATGGCCACTGAGATTAGAACTTCTATATGAACTATACTCCGGTAGATGATTATACAACATCTTAAAACAACACCATCTTTTATGTAAATTATATTTTGAAGTCAAAATTCTAGTTTATCTTTTTTTTTGCCCTACGTTTTACATTTATTAAATGTATTATGTATTAAATAGTAACAACGTGATGACGCCTAGTAATAGACACTGTGATTGATGGTAAGGAATTTTGTACCTGTGAAAATTGTCTGACTGGAATTCGAACGCAGGACTTTTGGATTAAAGGGAGACACTATTACTCCGCCATGGAAATCGGCGAAGTAGCCGATGTTAATCTAATCTTTATGAATTTGCAATATTTAATAAAGGTAATAGTACTTATTCTTAAAAAAAAAAAACAATATTCACGTCTCTGAATACAGATAACAGAACTGTTTTTAATATAACATAACATACAATACTTCTGCTTGCGAGAAAGGGTTTTATTTTGCTTCCATTGCCATTTTGAATAAATTAATGAACTGTTTAAAAATTCTTTCACTAATTTATTTAAAATAAAATTAAAATTTTATAGATACAATATTACTCTTGATGAATTTTTAAATAATACCGTTTAAAAAAAAAATAAAATAAAAACCCCTGAAGTTTCTTCATATCTTTAATGAACATAAAGATATGCTGAAATAATTTTCATTAATGCCTTTTGAACTGTGATTTATTTTATATATTTAATATCTTTTGTATTTACTTTAATATTTCAAGTGTTTATATTTTAAAATATTAAGAAATTTAACAATTTTTACTTGCAATCTTGTAATTTAACTTTATAATTACTAAGGTATTTTGTGATGTTGCTCTGATTAAGGATTGTTCTACCATGTTTTCCCTTAATCCATCCAGGCAACCTTAATTTATTATTGACGTGGTGAAAGTTGCAAATTTTAAACTTCATTTCCTTTCTTTTTTTTGAACTGTCAAATTTAAATACCTGCGAAACTGTAATAGATATTAACTAACATGTTATATTTTATTTAGTTTATTAATTTTTTTATTGACTTTTCGAAGAAAAGTACGATATTACCTTGGGTCGCACGATGGGATATGGTGGGTGGGATGAAAATGAGTTTTCTTTACATTTTGAGGTATTAGGTGTACGAAAGTACCATTACGTGTTAAATTTTGTGACCCAAAAATCTTCAAAACTACTACTAAATCAATTTCATTGAAATTTAGATATGCTGTAATAGTATATCTAAAGGTGTGCATGTGAAAATTTGATGAAGACTGGTCGAGTCGTTCTTGAGTTACTCAAGTTAGCTCAATTTAAGGTCGACGACAGACAACATAACCTCAATTTGAGGTTATGTTGACTTTGTAGTGGTATATTTTTAATACGTGCTTATGCAGTGAGTCATGGTGGCGGCTTGAAACTTGATGCTCGTGTTTATTAGGGTCCACTCGTTAATTGAACATATGTAGTGCGATATACTCTGAAAATCAATACGTTTCTGACTACAAAATAGTGAGGGCTTCGGAAATGAAAAGTCTTGGGCAGAACTGCGCAAGAATTTTCATTTAAGGGATCTTTTACAACCTATTATGGATTTTCGAATTGATCCAGTTTTTTTTACAACGTACTTCGCGTTGTAATTAGTACTTCATAGAAAGCGTGGAATAATTTTAATACTTAGAATAACATAACTTTAATTGTGGTAATTTGAAATTAATTTTATTTACGAAATCTTGTAATAGAGTTTTAAAGGAGTTAATAAATTACATGTAACAAGACGATCGATTCATTACCAATTTACAATCACTTCTAGAAGTTCTAGTTTAGATGTAGATTACGATAAGACAATTTTAAAAGTAACCTTGTATTATTTACTTACCGATTTCTCTTTCTTTATATATAACAACTTAATTTTAGTGTAATTATTTTACGTACGGGCATATTTTTTGTCGAGATTAGTTCGGTTCCTCTTTCTCGTAGAATATCTGTCGGTTAGTAGTTGTTTCCTTTTATATCGACATTCGGTTATTTCTAGTCTTGATTATCCATTACTTCTTTTACAAATAGAAAAAGGACGATTTACCAGAAGACGTTTCTTGAGAAAAAGGAACGGAAACGGTTTCAACAAAAAATTTAATAAGTAAATTAATTTACTTTCACAAATTATTAATTACTAATTATTAAAAAGTATTAATTTACGGGAAAACCGAGTGTAGTAGTATAACAACATAAATATAAATTATATCTATTTTAGTTTTTTTAAACAATTTAAAGAATTTTGAATAAGAACTTTTATTAAATACAAGCTTTTTATCAATTAATAGTACTACGTATATTATATATACCGACGTTAAATAACTTTTCAACTGTTAAATAACATCCCAACCCCGTAGGGGGAAGACATCAAGACCCACCTTGTGACGCTTCCGGTCGCCACACCTCCCCCCGTTCCTAGCCCCGATGGGCTTTAACGGGACCGTTAAATAACAGCTAAAATTAAATTTAGCAAACGCTTCTGCTTCGAAATGATCATCCTATCTTTTGGTATGAGATCATACCCTAAGAACCCAGGGAGCCTACATGGGGGCAATTCAAAAATCTTGAATTTACACTTTTATTAAAGATGCCCTTTAAAAGGGCATTGAAAAACCCAAATTTTGGCAAAACTTTTGACTATGATAATTCTAATCAAAATGGCCGTCATTTTATACGTTGCTCAACTGGTCTCAAAAATAGTCTTCAGTATCCTTTAAGTAACTGCTAAGCAATGAAAAAAAAAAATAGGAATTGTTCCTATCAAACGATCTATTTTTCGCTTTGAGGCCACTACATCTAGAAGCTCCGTTGGGGGATGGGATATCTCAAACCCTATAAATGATGAGAGGAAGATTGTGATAAATTGTTTTAAAGGTATTGAGAAACAAAAATTTGTCATAAAACCTTTAGGCTGCAATACCTAACTAACATTTGGACCATTTATTTTTGTTTCTATTCCGTCAGAAGAGGGTCTTCTCTGGGCGCAGTTTATACAATATAAGGAGATAATAGTGTAGGTTCCGGAAGAAATATTGACAGTATTGTTTTTAATGATGTTAGGTACACGTTAAATTTTTGGGGGAAAGATTTAACTATAATTGAAATTTCTTTGGATGAAAAAGAAGAAGAGGAAACAAATAAAAAGCAAAATAGAAGATAGAGTATGCATCCTGCAAGGGAAAACTGTGAAACTAAAGGAAAATATGTATTTTTTTGTTTTAAGATTTGATTGATGAAAGGAAATTATATAAATATTTTCGTACGTCACAATATACGTTCAACTATTGTCGGACTATTTAGTAATCTTGTATTGCTTTATAATTTCTATTAATTTTGCCATTCATTCTGTCTTTACAATTTATAAAGATTACCTAAAATTAATTAATTAATTAATAATTATTTTTTAATTATTGCATAACTATTATTGGCTATGCAGTTCATTGAATTTTTGAAAAAAGCTTCAATAATTTTAAACTCTGTCTTCATGATAAAATAATTCCCTCTTACGAAAAACAATAATCAGAATTATATAATTTAATTTAACCAGAATTATTTAAATTATTAATTGAATATTAATAACCGAAATTGAATTCTTTTTTTTTAGTATTGCGATCGCGAAAAATTTCGGTTTTCAGATTTCAAGGCAAATATCCATTTTAACTAGTTCGGTGTGACGCCTGTACGTTCGTATCTCGCATTACTCAAAAACGATTAGCTGTAAGATGTTGAAATTTTGGATTTAGAACTGTTGTAATGTCTAGTAGTGCACCTCCTTTTTTGATTGCAATCGACTGAACCAAAAGTGCCTAAAAAAGCTCAAAATCCAAAAAAATAAGGATTTTGGAATTTTTCTTAACTGCAGTAATAGGCCCTCATTGACATCTTTTCAACGATATATCATAAGTGGTACTTATTTTCATTGGTTCCAGAGTTATAGCCAAATAAATTTTTATTTAATGAAATATTTGGATCTTACAAGGAAAGAAAAGGTTCGATTCAGACTTCATCTTCTTTTATTTTTTAAAAAATTTAACTATATTGATTAATTAATAATTATTAACCCACGGTTGTAAAAACTAATTTACGATAAATAATAATAACAATAAAACAAAATCGGAAGTTATTAGTGAAATAAAATTTTATGTACTTTTCATTTAAAAAAAAATGTGTATTTGTAATGTAATAGGCATATGTGTATATGTAATAGATTTGGTGAAACATCTGATTATTTAAAATAAATGAAAATGTAATGTAAAATCGTATTATCTTTGGATTTTCTAGTTTAATTTCTGTTTTCATACATTCAAGTTAACTACAGAGTGACTGAAAAATAGACTCTCACAAGAACATATACACTGAGGCATATATGCCCGACTTTTAATAAATTGCAAAAAATTCTTATCTTTTAGTTCATTACTCCTGTGATATTGTCTGATAATATTATCTCTAAATTGGAGTTGATCATAATTTCGTTTATTTGTTTTTTGTTGCCAGTCATTTAATCGCTCTTTGGTTTGATATAATTTTGATCTTAATTTGCGTACACGTTCTCTAGGTTTCAAATTTTCTCTCTTTTTATATACATCATCCTCTCTTAATCTTTTTATTCTTTCCTTGGTCGTAACGTTTTCTTCCTGTTTATATTTATCATCTTCTCTTAATTTTCTTATTCTTTCTTTGTTTTCAACATTTTCTTCCTGTTTATAATTATCATCTCTTAATTTTTTATTCTTCCCTTGTTCTTAACATTTTCTTCCTCTTCGTATTAATCTTCTTGTCGTTTTTTTGAGATATATTTCTTCATGTTATCTCTCTTTCCTGTACGATGATTTTTTTTCATTTTTGATTATTCACAAAACAATCCAATAATAAAAACTGAATATTTTACACCGTAAGGTCGAAATTAACATTTGTAACAAGTATACAGGAGTTCACTAAACGGAGTAGTTTAACTATTATTAACTTTTATTTATACGACAGACCAGAAATCTGAAACTTCTGTTAATCAGCAACTCACGAAGACACGAATAATACTGATATAGTATCATAATATTATCATTCGAGACACAATAAGGAAATTTTTTGTAAAGGTGTTGAGTATTTTTTGTTAAAATGATTTTTCAGAAAATTAATATTTTTTAAAATATTTTAACTAGATTTTCAGCATAAAAGGTAGTATTCAATCACTGAATCCTTAAAGTTTTTAAAAATTATTTTTTTATTTTCAAGGAATGAAGATCGTTAAATATTTTTATAAGTTAAATTTATAATTATAGGCAGTGAATTTGTATATATATATATATATATATGTATTTCAATTCATAACAACTTACATCATTAAATTAAAAATACAAAGAATGTGCTTTGGTAGGTTTTAAGTTTTATGCTCTGCATTGTTTATGAATAACAATTCTTGAGTTCTGTTGTTGATGAGTCCATTCGAATGTCCATTTAAATTATAAAATATTTAATCTTTATTGCATTGTACGTCTTCGTTATTCTTTTGTTGTGGCTATTTAAATTTTAAATTACATGGTTATTAAAAACAGGAAACCTTTAAAAAATCAGTATAATAAAATAAAAATAAATGTTTTCATATACCTGATCTCTTCATATACCTGATTATAATTTTTTTTATTTTATATAATTTTATATTCATTTACGATTATAACGGATTGTTTTTTTTTTTTTTTTTTTGCTTATGCTTGTATTACGGCTTCATAGGTTGTTAATTTTTAAAAGAAAAAAAAAATTAAATCAAACTTGTTTTTTTTTGGAATAAAATTTTGTTTTCGACGAAATGAATTTATAAATTCTGATGTAAGTTCTTGACCGTGGGATCAGCTGCGACTGAGTAAGTTGAAACATATATTAAACAGCTATTTATTCCTCAATTGAGGTGTTTATCTCGCTTTAACTGTAATTCTGTCGATATTTAATCGAATTGTAATGAATGTTTTCAGTATGGAGTATAGAGCACTGCTCTGACTTTTCTATTTACTAACTGATTCATGACAGTTCTGTAGTAGCTGTTTATATAGTGTCCTCAAATAAAAGTGTACTTGTTCTATATGTTCAGTAGTTTGGAATCCATAAATACTTGAATGTACTACTCAACGATAATTTGCTTTTTAGTAATCATGTCAGACAGATGGCGGCGAACGTCGCTACAGTAATGGTATAGTTATAAAGAATAACTTGTGAAGAGTGATCTTATCTTCGGATGGGCTAAAGATGGTGTATAACGGAATTTTCGAACGTATAGTATCCGGTCGCGGGCTGGGCTTATCAACTGAATCAAAACGGAAGCCTTTTCTAAATTTGTGGAGAATTCCTATAGTTTGTAGTGATGTGTTAAACAAATGATGTTTCGAGGGTATTACCGTTTTGGGAAAACCTCTGCTAGCCTATTTGATTGTGAAGAGGTGGTCTGTTATGTGGAAATTGTGAAGGTGGCTGGACGGGGAGGTGAGCGACTCTGGACTAGTAAAACACAGCTAGAGACGTATCTGATGCTGCTGCCATTCCAAATATTTTTGCGTTGTCCTGTACTTCCTTAAAAAAAACCTTCGCTCTATAAGCTTGGCTGAAGAGGAATATTATTTCATTTAAGATAAAATTTGTGTATGAATTTATATTATAATTGCGAAATGGTCTACACTTAAAGCCTGTGTATGAAGAATACTAAGGCTCTGTAAAAATATGGAAACTGTGCCTGTAGAAGGATGTTACACTGGAATAAAAATGTGATGATTGATTCCCCTGCTCTTGGTGGGGGGGGGGGGCTAGAGATCGTATCCCCTTGTAACTTAAAAGCCCTGAGGGAAGAATTGTCTCTCAATAACGGTGAGGCTTTGTGGCGAGAGAGCCACAAATATTGAGTATCTCAATGAATTTGCTTCATTCAACTACTATTCAATGAAGTTCGGATGCCATAGTTCTTATGTGATATGAATTTAGTCGGCAGCTAAATTTTAAGTGGATCAACGTAACGGTGTGCAGACACTAACTAGCAAAAGTAATCATATATGTGTATGTAAAATGGTAGCAAATCAGCTTAGCCGATTAATGAGTGGAATTTATGATTTATCTTTGAGTTATTCTAGTTTTAATATCGTTAGGTTTATTTTATTTTATTCTTGTAAGACATATTTTATTCAAAGACCAAACAGATTGACGTGACAGTGGCGGACGTATACTTGAACAAGGACTAATTGTCTGCATCCACACTTTAATCTATTTTATATTTTTAACATATATTACATAGATTTTAGTTTCAAATGTATTTTTTAATAGTAGATATGTTTCTAAATAATATTATGATTAATGAGAGTTTGTAGGAACAAAATTCGGTTCATTAGGTAACCTATAGACGGGAGACGGGATAAATGCCGGTTAATTAATTTCCAGTTGCTCTAGAATTTGTTAAATGGATCTTACACTAATTTAATGTTTTTTGTTTCATTTACATTTTCGGAGTGAGGAAATTAAAAATACTTAACATATGTTTGTACTGTGCTTCTTGAGGAGGAGTATGAACCGTTTTCAGTCGGGTGAAACGGGTGGTGAAGGGATGTGCTTGGTAAAGGAAATAGATGAAGTTAGGGAGAGAAGTGTATGGATGTTATAGCTTAAATAAATATATATATACGAAGGTAAGTCAATTATTATCCGCAATTTAGTTATATTTTTGTTTATGTTGGTAGTACTGTCGTGTTGCGTAGTTGACGTAATTTCAGAAAGGTCGGTTCGTAATGAAATTTTTTTATGCAAAATATTATAAGGATAAGGAATATTATAAGGTAAAAGGATTCCTGCCAATTAAGAAGAAAGTAGTAGAAAATATAATAATGGGAGGAATCCAGAAAGGGGATAAAAGAAACCCTTTTAGTAAAGGTAAACAGGTCCGTTTAACAATCGTCTTTTGTAATACTGCCCACTGACACACTAAACAGATGTTTGATCTGTGAGAAAAGTTACCGGGCCAAGGCTAGGAATGCATGGGAACGAAAGAGCTCGATCGATCGTTCTCATGCTTCGAGTTGGGTCCGGGCCGGCAGTTAAAGAGGCTAGAAGTATAAATACCCCGGGGAAAACCAGTTAAAAGTCAGTTCCGCGGGGAGAACCTGCGATGTCAGTCTGTGAGATGTGTATTCTGCGAGGAGTTCAGTGAAGGACCAAATTTCGAGTACAGGTTCGATGAAACTAAGGTGACGTCATAAGTAATCCCGGTACACGTACGATAAGAAATGGTTCGGTGAGTTACTGTAAGACCATAAGTGAAAGAGATAATGTACTAAATATCATCGATAAACTGTTAGGGTAGTTTTATTTGTGAACAGCAAAAGTATTTGCAGTGAAATAATTTTATACTTGTCTTATACGATTATATCGTTGTTAATACAAGTGGTTAAAATTGTTTGCCTTCATGCTAATGTCTTTTGTCAATGGGACTGAATTCTGTTTTTTGTTCTATTTATCTACCTGTGAATAAATCCTGACGAGTTTTTTAAAATTTTGTTTTGTATGTAATCTCTGTTTATTATTATTATGATATGACATTGATGATTGTTTTTTTTACTGACATTTAATATTATTATTGTTTACTGTTGCTATTATTGTCATTATTCTAAATATTATTGTGAGATTTTCTTTATTGTTTCTTATTATTATTTTTCTGATTATTATTGTGATTGTAATTACTATACTTTTTTTATTTATTTGTTGTATGATTATCGTTTACTATTGTTTATACTATTCTCATTATTATTGATTTGTCTTGTTTTACTTATGTTTTTAAACCAATAAATTGTAACTATATAAACATTCTCAATTGTCAATCTCTCAATATTCTGATCGAGCCGCGAACACGAGACAATATATCCCTAAAATATGTAGGTCTAATTTGAAGATGAGTTGAATCCAGCCAGAATTTTCTGAGCTGGATTCAACTTTTTGGATTTTTGGAAAAAGTTTTCAAACGTAGGAATATTTTAATTTTTTAATCAATTTTTATTTTTGCGGTTATCAAATGTTAAATTATTATAATGGACACCCGGTATTTTTTTTGGAATTATTTAAATTTTAGGTCCTCTAGGTTCAAAAACGCAAAAACGGGCGAAATTCTTATGTGAAAGACTGTATGTATCGGGCATCTATTTTGCGTAATATCTGAAACCGGTGAAGTTATATAATAAAATTTGGTATGGTGATTCGAGTGGGATTGTTAAGTTTTTATGAAAATCAGACCTGGGACGTGGAATAATTTCCCTTTAATCGATGT
The DNA here is from genome assembly GCF_047948215.1 of Lycorma delicatula. NCBI lineage: Eukaryota > Metazoa > Arthropoda > Insecta > Hemiptera > Fulgoridae > Lycorma > Lycorma delicatula. The sequence goes on from NC_134458.1 coordinate 172,566,148, forward strand.
TAGGGTTAAATACAACCAGAAAAGGTTTTCCAGCTTTTTTAATCTCTCACGAAAACGTTTCATGGAAGACAGTTAAATGTTGTCAACCAATAAATAGTTTCAAAATTTATTAAATTTTGAGCCATGTAAAAATCGAATACAATTTAGGAATTGGAGTATAAAAAAAAAAATGAAAATATTATAATGCAACTTTAACAGTCTGAAGTTTAATATTTGCTTTTAGAAAGTAATGAAATATTTCATTGACACGCGGTCTGTTCAAAAGGAGATTAGATTAAAATTATTAGGTTTTTCTAACATTTACAATTTTTTCAAAGGTTGTACTCACAGTTACCGGCTACTGTAAACGAGATGGAAAATCAGATTTCAAAACCGTTAAAATATTATGAAAAGAAATGCTATTAATTTATTTTTCTTAAGTTATTTTCACTCGATTAATTTAAACATTGTATATTACTCATTGTTTCATAACAGAAACAGATAATGAATCGTATCATTAGATAAAATTTAAGCAGATTAAATTGGAATACTGGGTAAATTTCATCTTTATTTGCTCGGTAACTTAATAATGCCTTCAAATAAATTTGACTTTTCACTATTAATTTGTTGTTTTCACCTTTCGTCGTGACTGTGATACATACAAAGCACGTGAAGTACAAGATGTTCGAGGCAGAGTCGCTATTTTTGATAGTAATTATGTTCATTATTCAGCCAGCCCTTGTGCTGAACAGAATGAAAGTGTGAGTGATATGGCTGAATATTGCCTGTATGAACCTAGCGTGCTGATATACGATGATATATTTAACTTGAGTGTAAAAGATAAAAGAAACCACTTCTTCCCCCATTTTCTCTAGTAATCTGAAATAAGATATTGTTTTTTTTTTTTAAGTTTTAGGGGCATCAGTTGTTACAGTCAGCCTCTTCTACATAAAAAACGTGAAATAAAAAAAATACTTTTCCTTCCTTGTTAAAAACAAGAGCGACCTAGTCAGTAGATTAGTCATGTCAATAGAAATCGTCTAATAAACGGGATTAAAACCCCCAAAAGAAACACAAAATGGCAAGGGTGTAAATGGTCCTTGCCACTTAAAAAACAAAACCGTATGTTATGAAACATTATCAAACACTCAGATTCACATCAAGTAAACACTATCCAAATTACCATTATAAATTATTAAAAAACACTAATATAAAAATAGTGTTAAACAAATAATGACTAGAGTGTAAGAGGCCCGTGCCACTTAACATCACACAAATCACTTCACTTATAATCGAAGATGTTCAAAAAACACTTGTTAAAACTCTCATGTTATTCAATAATAAAAAAACAACCTTTATTAAAAGAAATTCTTCATGGAAGCATAAAATCAGTCTCTTCTTGACTTCTATCGCCGTGGTTTTCCTTTAAGCCATCCTTTTTTGCTTCTTGTAGACGGCACGCAACAACACCTTGTTCTTGAATTTAATCTACAATCTCCTCTTCTGTGCCGTTTAACAAATCCCTGCACACCATAACGCCCTTTGAGGTGTTCAGAGTGCTATGGGGAGCTACCTCATATCGATGACTCCGATATTCTTAGCTTTTAATAATCGCAACGATTGAACGTCGTTTTCAGTTTCCACAAAAAGTCCTACTGCAGTTTTTCTTGTCTCTTTAACCGGTCCTTCCGTGATGCCACGAGCAATCACAAAAGGGGAAGGAAAGCGTCTTTCTTCTTTATAACTAAATATTTTGGTACTGAGCCACTATTCTTCGGTCTAAACTTCGAAGTTTCCTTCTTCCTTTCCAGATCTATAACCTCTTCTTTATCGCTAAATTCTCCACTCTTCCTTCTCTTCACCTGCGTAAACAAAAGCTCTCCAGGACGAGACTTTTTACGTAGACCCTCTGCAACGGAAGATGTGGATATTAAGTTATCCATAAACGTATATTTACGCCAGTCATGATATCATAAGGTTCAGGCGGAAAGACATTGGGCGTGCCCCGGATCATTGATCCTGCCTGGGTTCCCCCAGTCAGCCGTCTCCCACAAATTTAACCCGTGTCGCGGAGTCAGGTACTGCCTGACCCACGATACCGACGTCCCTGGGCTTCACGTAGCAGTAAAGGCGCCGATACCTTTACCCATGGAACCATCCTTGCTAAGGGACGAAGTGACTGACTCACGCTGGATGGCGCAAGACTTCGGCAGAGCAAGCTCACAGCAGCCAATCCTCAACCCGGCTCCACAACCGAGAAGAGGGATGAGCATTTCCCGTCCGCACTCCGCCCAGCGTCGGCAAAACAGATCACGATCATGCCTCCTGCCCTCGCTGCTAACAGCGAAATCGAGAAGCACAACCGCAACCAGCTCGAGACCGCCAATCCCGTGCTCCACAGGGAACTCCTGAGCAAGACCATTTCCCCGTTGGCCGACATAAGTGAAATACCTTGTTATTTTCGACAATAACGTCACTTTAGAGAGTGACTGATCTCATGTCAAATGGCCTAAAACTATTACGGTTACAACACTTAACATTCATAAATTATTAGTTTCAATGAAGCGGGATATGAGTTACTGCAAGAAGCCAGAGGGTGACTCCAGAAAGGTTGTTGTGTGTTGTACACAACAATTGAAAATCACGTCAAACGTCTTCGTTAAGAAACTGGGTATTTGGTTTCGCATGAATTGAAAGAGATTCATTTAACACAACGAATCAATATTTCTGATACGCATCTCAAACGCGATGAGGCGACCTTTTATTTGAAACGAATCATCACCGATGATAAAAAGCGGATCGCCTACAATATCATCAATCGAAAACGATCATGGTCCAAGCGTGATGACCGGCACAAGCCACATCTAAGGCTGAATTGCATGAAAAAAAATCATACCGTCAATTCGGTTGAATTACAAAAGTGTTATGTATTTTGAGTTGTTTCAAAGGAACCAGACGATCAATTCAAATATTTACTGTTAAAAACTAGTGAAACTGGAGGAAGCAATCAAAGAAAAAAGGCCAGAATTGACAAATCGCAAAAGAAATGTGTTCCACCAAAACGCTGCCAGGGTTCACACATATTTAGTAACTGGTGGAAAATTATTGGTTCTCGGTTGAGAAATAATGTCTTATCTTCCCTTATAGCCCCTAATCTTGCACCATCAGGTTACCTGATGGTGCAAATTTATTTCGAAATTTGCAAAACTCTTTTAAGAATGGCAAAACCTTCACTGATTATGATGACCTGAAATCGCATCGGTTTAGTTTTTTGTTGATAAGGACCAGAAGTTTTATGAGCGCGGAATCATGAAGTTGTCAGAAAGATGACAAAATGTTATCGAACAAAATGGAAAATATTGATTTAAGTTTATTCTTTTATAAAAATTAAATGGAGTTTTATTTCACATTACTAAACCCAAATTACTTTCTTGCATATCGAGATGTATATACTCGTAAAATCTTTTCCCCTTCCATTAACCTAGACCAGTTTTAACCCAATATTATCTTTATCCGAATATCTGTATATTTATAAATACCTGCCAGTCACGGTAAGTGTGCAGGCAACAGTTTTTTTTGTAAATAATTTTTTACTTATAAATTTCTATCAAATCTTTATAATGATTTTTTATATTAATAAACAGTTTTTCATGTTTTATATATATATATATATATATATATATATATATATTTTGAATGATATAATTTTTTGAAGTACATGTACGAGTAAATACAATATATTTACTCTATGTTGTTTGAGTACATACCAGGTTTCTATGTTTTTACTTTCAGTTTTAAATTAAACTGGTTCATAATTACGTGATTTAAATCGTTAATAAAATCTTTATTAATCTGGGATATGATAAACAGGATTTCGCCTACTTAAAAAAAAAAAATGTATGTCATGAGAAAAAATATGGTTTTTTACGTATTTCTGATTTTGGAAATAAGTACATTTTATTATATATTTGAAAAAAAAAAACACGCTAACATTTATAAATCTTTTTTGACCTTCAAAATTTCTTAATATATATATATATATATGCTTTTTATTTTATTTGTGCATATGTAAATGTGAAGTTGTACACATGCACGTACGCAAACATATACGTTTTATTTTGTTATTTGTTAACTGGCCAGTCAGTTAACCTGTTTTACAAGTTCGGAATAGAAGTGTAAGAAAATTGTTTTCTTATATTGAACTGTTCCAGTATGTATGCACGCAGATGCAAATAATAAATATATACTGTTAATTGTTTCTATAATTTTCTTAAACCTTTTTAATTGTTATTTGTGGGTACATAGTCGCTGTAATAATAATAATTAAGATAATGTAACATAATATTATAAGTAAAAATATGTTAGTTAATTTAACGAATTGTAATTAGTAAACTTTCTCTATGGAAAGCAATGTTCGTACTGTAATACAATAAAATCCTTTAAAAAATTAACTTATCGTAATTTAAGCAGTAATACTATTCTTAATTCTTTTTTCTTAAATATCTCGTAAAAAATACTGTTTTGATATTTCTGTTTTAATACTGTCTTAATACTGTATTTATATTTAATTCTCACAGCGACCAATGAAAAAGACTTTTCAGTCATGGCTGGCTAAGGTATTAGCTTTAAATGCCTTCTTAATGATACTGTTTCAAGTTTGTCATTCTATATGACGTGCAATACGGTTTCTCTGTTTTTTTTAATTAGAAAATGGATGTAGATGCTTATAAATAAATTTATTTACTTATGTATTATTAATTTATGAATTCTTTTTTTCGAAATGTATACGTTGCAATCTGTTCAACTAGTGTAGAATAAACAAACCCCCCTCCCACGGCCTGTTGAGATGAGGTTGATATGTATGACATGTAAATGAGGTGTAGTCTTGTACAGACTCAGGCCGATTATTTCTGAGACGTGTGGTTAACTTAACCCCAACCACCAAAGTACACCTTTATCCACTGTCTTGTATTCAAATCCGTATAAAAGCATCTAATGTGTACTGATACTTAAGCCTCAGAATTTTCAATTTCGAAAATCAATTGTTAAACAACTGATTTACGGTGACGAGTTAGTCACTAGACCAGCCCGGTGGGCTTATGAATGAAGAAGAAAGTAAAATGAATATATATTTCTGTAAAGACGTTTTTCTAAATGCAAGTGACGAAGGATTTTTGTATAAAATTGATGTAAAAGCATTATGAAAACAATGAAAAACTGATAAGAAAAATCTTTAACCTTTTAATTTAATTTCGTTTTGATCTTAACCAAAGTTTTATTTGTTTCTTTTTTGTATTCGTGATTTTATTAAGCTTAATTATTATTAACATTTTGGATAAATTTTTGGGTTCCATTATGATAACTGGAAAAAGTTAAAAAACGTTTATTGTAAAGGTAGAATATCCAACACCACAAATGTTGTTGCTTAGTCTGACTGGTTCTTGACTAGTTATGCGCAGTCCCTGACGGCCAGCTATTCGGACGTCACATCCGTTCCAGCGACCCAGCAACAGTTTCTGCGAAATACCTCCCACTTAAAATTATATAATTAAAAATAGATTAGGCATACAGTTCATTACGTTATTAACAATACATTACGTCAATAAGTAAATAATGATATTTTTACAGGTATACATTTTTTTCAACATATTTTATTTTTAACTTTGCATCCAGTTCTTTTATTTATTTACTTTTGTTTTGATCAATTAAAATTACATAAGAATATTATGTAATTTTTTGGCAATTATTACTTTAAAAATGAATAAAAACTTCCAGTAGAAAAAACGTAAAAGTATTATCAATCTTTATGAAATTATATCAATATAATGAAGGTGTGATAAAAAATTACGAAAATTTTCATTTTTATAAAAACGTTTTTACTTATTCTTATGTATGATATTTATATAAGCATATCGTGGAGCATTATCATGGTGCAACATTTAAGAATTATTTACTCACTTTTGTGGTAGTTTTCTTCGGATCGCTTGACAAAAACGGCGTAATACTGCTAAATAATACTGTTTGTTGACCGTTAGTAAAACTATTTGTGGTAATAATTCATGATGGATGACGCCACTGTAATTGAAAAAAATCGGGTGGTGCTGTGTCGGGGACCACGGCCGTTGGTTTAACGTTAAATGTTACAGAGGAAGTTCCTTCAGCTACAGGTCGATCAACTTATTTGTAGAGTTAAATGGGAGAACCACCATCTTTTTTTTTTAAACTGAAAGTCTTCAATGGAAAATTTTAGTTCCTTCATTTGGCCAACTCTACAGATAAACTGGTCAGTCTGTATGTCAGCGAGTCACTTTTAGTGTATTGGATTGAAATAAAAACGAGACATTAACTGCGTACTAAATTTAATTTTAACATAAAGCAGACAGTAATGGTACATGATATTTATTTCGACTAATATTCGACGACAATTTTGTTCAACATTGGTCTGCGATATGAGAACTAAGAGACATAAGGTATAATAAGCAGCGGTAGAGGTGCTCGCGCCGTCGGCGTCGTTCACTCAGCGCGTAGTGCCAGCTTTGTGACGCTCCCGCAACAGTCTCGCTCGCTGGGTACCGGACATTAGGGTACCTGTACGTGGCCCATAACCTTCCCTTTCCAATGATATGCGTAATTTATATTTCCGGCTGGTTTTTACGCGGGCTGAGGCTGACATTGAATTTTTATACTATTTTACACGTTTACTTAAATTTTTTACATATAAATATTGTCCAAAATACAGTTATTATTACTTAAATCGATCTATCTCGACAAAATCTAAACACAAACACACGAATAACCGCGCTATCACCTCTAAGTCTTGAGCTACACTAATGGAAATGAGCGAGGGCACCAGTTTTGGCGGATCTGTGCTGTGCCACCTCCCCACCAACCCGCTCACCAGTGACGTAAACTCAAAGTCGTTTCGGCGAGCTGACCATGTAAGTTATAAAATGACACCGCATTTACGTCTTTGAGACTAGTAGTTAGGGAGTTATTAAGGCAGGACGATATAGACCTTTTTGTTACGCTACAGTTTTCTGTTTTGTTACCCGTATGTTTCGGTGTGATTTTAAAGATGTTTCATGTCAAAAAAAAGAACAGTAAAAAATATCTTAAGATTCAATCAAACTTGGCATGCTTTTTTCGGTCTTGGTTCTTCAGGAAGTTTCCATTGGAATGATTAGACTTTCGTTTCAATGCCATATCCGTATACCTAAGTTTTGCCACCTGTTATGACACGTTTGGTTAATTTTGAATTATCAGCGATGTCGACGAACAATTGTTTTTCTAAGTTGCTTTTAATGAAAATTCAACAATTTCGGACAAATTTTGCTTCACTCCTTTTATATCCAAAATGTCATTCAAAATTGTTTCATACGAGTTATAAAAGATTCTCACCTCTTCAGAAACTTTTCCAATAGTGATTCAATAACTGATGAAAATGTACTTTATTTTTTTGATATTTTCATCGATTGTTGATGCATTAGGACATCCAATCCTTTTGCCGTCTTTACAGCCTTCTTGAAACTGTTTATACCATTCATAAAACCTGTGTCTACGAAACATTCTCGCTAAAAGCCTTTTTTTAACATCTTCACCACTTCATGCTCTATTTTTAACGCAGAATTCAATGCAAGTCTTTTGTTCCGTCGTTTTGTTCCTCTTAAAAATATGTCCTAATTACTCGGCTACCAAATTGTACTACTGATATATTGATATACATTATAGACTTTGTTAAATCGCGTTGGAAAAACTTGTATGCCCAATTTGGTGGGGAAAATATAGAGCACAGAATTAAAAAAAATTTCATTACTCATTTTTATCACATCTCGTGTGTTTATGTGCGTGTGCATGTTAAATTCCATAACTAGTAATGTTTGTATGTGATCAGACATGAATTGCTACTTGTCATTCACAAACATGATATACCCATTATCAAGAATAACAAGATCTTGTACCAGATTTACTAGAAAAGGGACGAGTGAAGTGGTTTCTTATTTTCTTCTTCACAGAGTCAAATATTCCGTTGCGTATCCAGTACTGTCAAGCCTATAAAATGCAGGTGTTATGTAGTTCTAAAAAACACTTTTTTTACAGAATTTAGGTGTACCATTATTAGTCTAAAAGAAAGAAACTTGGATGCGTATTTTGCTAGTTTATATGTATTATAGTCATAAAAAAGAATGAGGTAGATTGTGTAAATTAATTTACTCTTTCTGCTGTGAAACAATGAGTTATATATGTTGCTAACTATAGACTAAGTAAAAATATATTACAATCGGCCCTACATGCATTCTTTTTAATTACAAGATCACTTACATTAAACGTGGATTGATTCTCCAAAATAGTACTGTTTTGTATAATATTAATAATTACGCTTTAAAAGAGTTACCTAAATTCCGTAGAAAGGTTATTGTTGATATCTATCTACAATATTTACTTTAAAATATTTATTCCCAATAAAATTATATACGAATTAAAATAAAAAAATCAAAACAAATAATTTTAAATTTACTATTTCGTTAAAATCGGCTCAATTTTTTAATCTCATACCAACAGTTAGAGAATGAAAAAGAAATAAAAGATAACCTTTACTGTATGGGGTAAAAGTGGGTAAAAATTATCTAATTTTACAGTAACCACTGAGTTAAAATGTCTCCAATATACAAAAACATATACTGATTTTTTTATTTATTTTTTTTATTCGACTTCCGTAATAAGTGATCGTGTTTCTGCCTTTCATCGGAAAGGGTTCTGGGTTTGAATCCCCGGTTTAATCTCTGGATTATTTTACGCTTAAAAATCCACGTTTTATGTAACTGTAATTAAATAACAGCCGTTCAGTTACCGATTTGAATAAATTATATGCATATAAAACTTAAAAATATATAATTAAATTAAAAAAAAATATCAAAATATTAAAATTCGAAAACAGATATTTTATATTAAAAAATAAATTATTAATGAAATAATAAAATTTGATATTGTAGAATTATTTGATATATAACATTTACACCATTTTTCCTGATTTCTTTTAAGGTTGAGATACATCCAATCGAAATAGCTTTCTCCGATAGTAATGATGATCATTATACAGCCAGTGAACAATATGAAGTTATCGCCTGGAAGGATGATTATAACTTAAACTTCGATGAGTTTAACCCATCTTTTACTTCCTTGTGCAAAGTAAAGGAAGTATTGTGATCGCGAAAAATTTCGGTTTCTAGATTTCAACGAAAATATCCATTTTGATTATCCCTGAATCCTTTTTTAACTAGTTTTGGCGTGACGTCTGTACATACGTACTTATGTATCTCGCATAAGTCAAAAACTACTAGTCGTAGTATATTGAAATTTTGGATTTAGGACTGTTGTAACATCTAGTTGAGCACCTCCCCTTTTGATTGCAATCGACTGAACCAAAAGTGTCCATAAAAAGTCCAAAATCCAAAAAATTCGGATTTGGAACTTTTTCTTAACTGCAATATTAAGCTTTCATCGAGAGCTTTTCAACGATGTATCATAAGTGATATTTATTTCAGTGGTTCCAGAGTTATAGCCAAATAAAATTTTAATTAATGAAATATTTGGATCTTAGGGAAGGCACGTCGGTTCGAATCAGAGTTCCATCTCCTTTTCTTTTTTTTAAATTTAAATATATTGATTTATTAATAATTATTAACCTCTGATTGTAAAAAAAAAATTACGACAATAATAATTCAATAACATAAAAAAAAAATAAAAAAAATATCAGAGATTTTTAAAGAAATAAAATTTTATGTACTTTTCATTTTGTGTAAATGTAATTTAATAGGCGTACAAGGAAGTCATGTGTTGTCCACATCAGATTTTACTTTTTTAGTATCATGTACTGTTTTGATGCTAGTCTCCATTTTGTTCTGTTAATCTTCTAACCCCGACTTATTTACATCTTATCTTATATATATATATATATATATATATATATATATATATATATATATATATATATATATGTCAAATGTATAAAAAGTATAGTACAGTATATATAATATATATAAAAAGGAATGTTTGTTTGTTTGTCCCTTATGCGTTCCTATACCATTCCCATTCATCCGATTGCGATGAAACTTTGGTGAGTTGTTGTGAGCTCGCCCGCGAAGGTTTCTGAATTAATTTGGACCCGCTAGGTAGCGCTGGGATCGAGATATTTAAAAAAAAAATTATTTATGGTCCGATTTGGTTCATATTCGGAATATACGAGTACATTAGTTGTGTGAAAAGAAATATTTTTGCGAAAAATGGAAAAAGGGAAATAGGGAGAAAGGTAAAAGGGCAAAAGGGAAAATGGGAAGAAGGGAAAAAAGAAAATGTTAAATTGTGTGAAGTTCCGTAATGTTCAGTTTTTTGATATCATTTGTGTTCATTTAATCTATACATATATATACTCAAATCTAGCATGGCGAAGCATTACCGGGTCAGCTAGTAATCTATATTATTTACTTTATAGATTGCAGTCTTTGTTTTCCTCTACAATCTACCTTCTACGCGTCCCTATATATATAATTTAATTAATAAACCCGAATGTATTAATAACGGTCTATCAGTCTTGTTCGTTTGTTTGCAACTTTCTGATACAGCATTTTTTCTTTACTTTCGTTTTAAGATATCTTAATTTTTTTACTTTATACATATCTAATCTTTAACCCGCGGATTTTAAAAAAATGTTCCCTTCCCTCCGCCGGAGCGGAGGGATACAGGCATTTACGTAGGAGGAGATGGAATCTTACATAAGACATCCGGAGACCCGTGTCGCCGGACGTGCCGGATTTCTACCGACAAAACCACCCCCTCCCTCGTCCACCCTCAGGGAATTGCCTTTCGGCATAACATCAGGGAGCGCAGGCACCCACATATGACGAACAAACTCAATCAACAAAATAACACCACCAACAAACAACTAACTCACCCGGAGAGTGCACCGAACACTCGCCGCACAGCCCCGCCTCACGAGCATCGCATGCCCTCGCCGTGCTATCGCACACGGCACCGTGCCGCATAAGTGCAACACACCCTACGCGGACGCAACCAGAGGCCCGAACACGGGAGGACGATGGGGACAGGCGAATAAGCAACACACACACAGCCGCAACTCACGCCGTAAAAAACAAATTGAGGTCACGACCACTTCACAAAACGATTTTCTTCCTTAAGCTTTTCTTTCATGATCTTCCTAATAATTTCTGAGATACGCCCCCACGACCGTTCGTCATTAAACGGACAACGTAATCTGGCGTAATCAGGCCAATCTCCGAGACCAGGCTCCTCCTCTTGGCTCCCATCTGGAGCACTCGAACACTACGTGTTCTACCGATTCCACCTCCTCTTCACAGTAGAAATACTCACAAGTTGTCCTCCTCCCCCAGTCAAACAGGTAGGAGTTGAAACAACCGTGACCGGTGAGGAACTGGGTGAGGAAGTAGTCGTTCTCCCACTCCCTATCCACCCAGCCTCCCACAACCGGTATTAGCCGCCTGGTCTAGTGGCCTTTACGGATGGCATCCCACCTCCTCTGCCAGCAACTCAACATCTCCTGTCTAGCCTCGCTTCTATCCAGTCCGGTACCTGTCATTTCTCTCCGCAGCCACCAAATCTAGGGATGGAATTCCGGCCAGAACGAATGCTGCCTCATACGTCACCGTTCGATAAGCGGAGATGACGGGGATGGCCAGTCTCCTCCTCACCCTCTCTAGCATGTCCCTCCATTTCGCTACTTGAAGCCCCTTCACCCAAGTCGGTACGACTTGAGTGAAGACCGCGGAATAAACCACAGAAGCGAGCAGCCTTCTTTTAGACTGGCGCGGTCCACCGACGTTTTCATGAGCCGACTCAGCGCCAGAGCCAGCCTATCTGCCTTCTCCACCATCTCCAGGACGTGTACCCGGAAAGTCAGCCACATGTCGAGCCAGACCCCCAGGTACTTAAAAGCGAACTGTGGATATCGGTGTTCTTTGGTGGTTATGTTTCAATTAACCGCACGTCTCAGGAGTGATCGACCTGAGTCTGTTCAAGACTACACATAGGGTACATTTACACTTAAGCGCCAGACTGCGCACAAATGCGTTGTACTCTGCAGAGTACTTTGACATCATGTCACTGTGCCGTTATTCTTTAACCTGGTATACATAAATAAATAAATTTCCTTTTGTGATAAATTGCTTCAAAGGATTTTGTTCTTTCGTTTCTGCTTTTTCTCATATACAGAGTGATTCAATGAAACGGAAAATTAAAAAAATTAAATAACGTTAATGAAAAATATTTAAAAAAATGAATTTTATTTCATGTAATTGTACAAATGTTGCCATTTTAGGATACATACATTTTAGTTTATTTTTTAAAGATGACATTTTGCAGGTGACCTCCTCTTCTACGTAAACACTCACGAAGTCTCTTCGTTAAATTGTTCATGGTTTGACGTAATATCTCAACTGGAATTTCCGCAATTGCTTCTCGGATCTTTGCCTTAAGTTCTTCCGTTGTAGCAGGTCTACTGTGGAACACTTTGCTTTTAAGGTGACCCCACAAAAAGTAATCGCAAGCTGAGAGATCAGGCGATCTGGGAGGCCATCTAATGTCACCATTTCGTGAAATGACACGTTGTCCAAACAATAGCACACCACACGGTCACTTTCTGGCTGTGCAACGGACGCTGTTGTAGCTGCGTAGGATTTTCTTGTGCCCAGTATCTGAAATTTTGCTTGTTAACAAATCCACTGAGGTGGAAATGCGCTTCGTCTGACATCCACAGTTCGTGAACAAACTCTTCTTTATCATTTATCTTCTGAAGCATTACGTTACAGAATTTTGCTCGCACAACTGCATCGTTCGGTTGCAGTTCCTGGACGATCTGCAACTTGTATGGATAGAATTGCAAGTCCTTTACTAACATTCTTCGAACACTTGAACTATGCAATTGTAAAGATGCTGAGAGACGACGGATTGACCGATGTGGACTTCGTGTGACAGCATCTTGTAAAGCTTGAACATTCTGTGGTGTACGGACGGTTTGCTCACGGCCTGGAGGTTTCTTTTTCATTGCCGAACCAGTTTTCTCAAAATTAGATATCAATGTTTTAATTGCATGTGCTGATGGAACACGGTCGTGCCGTCCCAGATTAAAATGACGGCGAAATTCTCTACGCGCTCCCTCCACACTGTCATTGTTTTTGTAAAACGCTTTGATAGCAAATGCACGTTGCGCACCACTCCAAGGATCCATGACAACTAAATGGCAGGTTAGGTTAGAGAAGCTGGCCCCACTTATCAAGTGGTACCAATCGCCCACGGCTACCAACACAACTTTCAAAATTTCCCGTTTCTTTGAATCATTCTGTATATATATATATATATATATATATATATATATATATATATATATATATATATAGTGTGTGTGTGTGTGTGTGTGTATGTATGTATAATATACCTTGGCTTTTTTAAAGTTGAGGAAACTGTGAACTCTTGTTTTCCCCCCAAGTAATCTGGCAGTTAATAACTGTTTTTCTTGAAAATGGTTATATCGCTTTCGGCGGTGATTGCTGATACATGTCAAGTTACTTAAGACTTGTAGACTTTGTATAAAAAGTGTGATATATTGCGTTATCTGATATGTATATATATATATATATATATATATATATTAAATACTATTTTTACTTTCTCGCCTACAGCTCTACTGCTGCTACAGCAGCAGCAGAACTATAAAGGGAAAGTATTGCGATCGGCCAAAATTTCATAATTCCCCTCAGTACAAAAAACACTGAACGTTATAGAAATCTGTGGAATGTATCTACGCATGTTCGACTGTATTTTGATTAACATCTCCGGACTGACTCAACATAAAATCTTCGAGAATGATTCAAAAGATTTCTACATTGATGGCATTAAATTTTGGACAAATTTAAAAAAAGAAAGGGGTAATTTTCGTCATATTTGATTTTTGACTTTTTATTTAATGGTCTTAGAAAAATCGAGTATTAAAACGATGAAATTACTTATATTAATCTAATTCAAATTCCAAAGTTTTAAGTCGAACAGATTTAGGGGAGAAATGTTCAAGATTATTTCAAAAGAGTTTTTGCTTCATATCTCCAAAACTTGTGAACCAAAAATGTTTTTTTTTTTTTTAAGTAGTTTTTATGAGATCTTAGAACTACGTTTCACGCAATCGTTTTAACCGATGTTTTATTTGAAGGCCTAAATAAGGTTAACGTTCTGAACGATTGAGTGTGTCCACTGCATCGGAATGTTTAATCGACTGAATTAGAACGATTTCTTAATGCTGTTCTAGGATGAGTGAAATGTACACACGAGGATGAGGTCGTATAGAGGTATATTTTATCTTATGTGGTTGGCTGCATTATTTGATCCTCTACTTTCATTGTGGACTGCGAGAAAACCGGATTCTCTTCTCGTCACTCATTCCTTTTGGTTTCGTTATATCTAATAAAGATTAATATTTAAATAAAAAAAACAAAAAAAACAAACATTTTAATAATAAATTGCTTACTATTAGTTTATACATTTTCGTATAAATATCTTATTGATCTATTTCTTCTAAATGTTATACTTCATAATCTCTTTTATATAATTTTTATTTTATTTTATAATACTATTTATGTTTATTCATTCTTAATTTGATGATTTGTGTGGTTAAATTTCTGCAACATTTTTCATATTATTTTTTACCAAATGTATAAATTGTAGTTTGTTTAACTAGTGAGCAATAAGCAACCCCTATGGTTCAATAAGATGAGGATGATATATACGACATGTAAATAAGTGTACTCTTGTACAGACTCAGGCCTACCATTCCTGAGACGTGTGGTTAATTCAACCCCAACCACCAAAGTACGTCAGTATCCACTGTCTAGTATTCAAATCCGTATAAAAGCAATTATTTCCGCAGATAAGACGGTTGAATCATAAAAAAAGGTCCCCAAAATCCGAGGTGGCCTTATAGGAGAGATACAAAAAAAATTAGATTGAATTTTATATAAATTGAAACACATGACAACCTACAATGAAACTACAATATAACAATGTTAAAGAAGGCTTTTCTTTTATGCGTGCAACCACCGACTGTGACTGATCTTGAAAATTATTACAACTTATCATATTATTTAAATATGCAATATGATAATACATTACATTGTAATAGTAAAGCAATACTAAAACAAAATAAATATTAAAAGTTATGTTTATTGAGCTACTGAGGAAAAAACAGACAAATCGTAATTATATACTGGTGTAGAGTAGGGTACGTCCACAAAATAGGATATCCAATTCGACGCTTTTGTAAATAGTCAAGGTCACTACCCGAATCAGTGCGAATAGGATGTAATTCCTTACACGCTATACAGTATTATTATCCAGATGATGATCACTGATCTAAACTAAGTTCATAGGCCGTTGATAGTTTGGGAGTCGTCTTATTCGACAGAGATATGCTAAAACTATAAAACTTTGATGAAAACTTATACCTGGTCTTATCTGCAGAAATGTACAGGTAACCTTTACTAGGATTCGAACCTCAGAACTTTTGATGTTGATAATCAGCTGTTAAATAATTGATTTGCGACGACAAGTTAACCACGAGGTTAGTCCAGTGGGCTGTATTATTAATGATTAATTTAAAAAATTAATCCATATTTAGTTAGTTCTACATTTTCCCTTCTGCAGTTAGAACAGTTGAAAAATGACAATTGTAGCTTGTCTAGTTTACAGAAAACAGAATTCACTATTTATATGTTCTTCAGGTTAGGTCCAGGGAAGTTTTTTCAGGTCGTGGGGTTTTCAAGTCTAGGAAAGAACATGAAATTCATTCACATTGGTTTCTTGGTTTTTAAACTATAATAACAAAAATTTAGTTAGGTGTTTGTATGTATTTAGTGATAATGTTTCTTTTGCTAATGTAACCTACCATTTATGTGTCATGAATATGTATAATCTTTTCTAAGAAAGAATAATCTTTGCTAAAAATTTACAGTATACACCTTCATTAAAACAGACAACAGAACCTTTTTATGTAATTTAAATTTCTATTACTTATTATTTTTATTTTATAATTAATTGAGTATTTTTTGACACTAGGTTTCCATTGATCCATCCAGGTAAATATTTGACAGTTCCTTTTTTTGTCTGTGGAATAGCATCCATTCCTGATGAGATATAAATAATGCATTAATATATCATGTATTGATCAGAATAACATTTTATACTAAACACAAGAATAGATATATATTTTTACTGAGTAAAATTATATTGTTTGTTTGCCGTATTTTGGATGGTATATTGAAAATGTTTAAAATATTGGTTACATTCATTATAATTATATATTACAAAAATTGGGTTAGACATGTGATATATATTAGTTCATAGGTTATAAAAGTAACTTCTCTAGTATTTACCTTACTGAATCAAGAAAAACCATTGAAAAATCTGGATGAGAATAATATCACAACCATGACACCAAAATAATCATCCAGTTTTAAAAATTCTTCCTACTAAAACCAACAAGAATCTAAAAATTGGTGTTAAAGGCAAAAAAAAGAGACTCAATCTTTTTTTGTAAGATTTCTTTTTATTTATTAGATACCTAGATATTATATTTTTAGTATTACTGTAGTTTTTTGTGTTTAATTTTAGATGCCGGCGCTGAAACTGTTCGGCAGGAAGTGGTTAGCTGGATCTGATGATTTGGTTTTCCCTGGATTGTTCGAGATCATACTGAGGAGTGTGTGGTAAAAAATTTATTTAACTATTACAAATGTTAGACTTTTTAGTCAATTTTTTGTTGTGTTTGTTATTATCACATTAAGACTTTGCATTATGAGATTAGTTTGGACATACATATATATATAAGCTGTTAGAATAAGTTTTTTTTTGTGAACTTGCATTTTTAGACAAAGAAAAGTTTTCATTTGACCTTCAAAAAAGAAGAAAACTTCTTTCTTATTTGATTATTATAACAATTGAAAAAAAACGGTCGCTACATAAGCAACCTTGGTATTATATGACAAAGCTGTTTATTTAAGAAAACAGCACTGGTTCTGTTTATGATATGCTGGAATAGTTAGTTTTACAAGGAGTGATATGATTACTTTTGCATCTATTTGCTGGATGCAATTATACTTAATCAACATACATTGTAAGTATATCACAAGTTACTAAAATGTTGCTATAAATATAATCTTTATTTGTCATATAAAATATATTTATATAGCACTCGCATTTTTTATTTTATTTTGTTGAACTGATAATTAGTAGATTATAACTTGCATGTAATTATTAAACATAAAGAAAAGATTTATTTTAACTTAATTTAATAACAATTTACATTATTTATTTTAAAATAAACATGAGAGTATATTATCAATTTTTAAAGAAAGGTATGTATTACTTTTGGTCACATGGTGGGAGTGGAGAGTGAAAATGAATTTTCTTTATGTTTTGGGGTATGAGGAATATGAAAATACCATTCATTTAAATTTTTGTTTCCTCCTATATATATGTATACGTATGTATAAAATTTTGTGGCTCAAAAAACTAGATAAATTTCATTGAAATGTATGTATGTAGTAGTAGTGTATTTGAAGTACTGAACTGCATATGAAAATTTGATAAAGATTGGTTGAGTTGTTCTTGAGTTACGCTCAGTTTAAAGTTGAATAAATTTGAAAGTGGCAACTTAGAAGCATGGTTTGTTATGATGCTGCAGGTTGGAACATTGACGTTTCTTTATCTGCAGTATTTATTGTTAACAGTACAATTATTTTTAAAAAATAATAGTTAATGTAGTTTTTCATTATTTTTTAAAAATTCTTTGTCTTTTTGACATGTAACTATGGATCAAACATTTTTTTTTTATGAGGTTGATACATGATGTTTCTGAGAGTAAAAATAAATGTAAAATAAAGAACTAAATTAGAAATGGCTGAGTAGTATTGAAGACAAATGTACAAAAAATTCTGTGGTTTTCTGTTTATCCTGAGATGTTATTCTACTGTACTAAGTTTCATATAAAATAAGATCAACTGTTCTGTAAGTAGCCTCTTGTCTTTGTATGTAGATGCAGTACTTATAATCTAATAGTATAACAATAAAAGATCATGAACAAAGCCAACTTGATTGTTTTGTGCTTGGTAAAGAAATACTCAGTAATTATATAAGTAGAAGAAATTTTATGATTTCTTCTTTGCATCGGTGTGAGCAAAATTAGGTAGGTATGTTAATTGCACACTGTAGATTAGAGTTTGACATGAAATTGACAGTGTTATAATAGAACTGTAACATTCATGGATGACATTAATGTGCACTGTTTCTCAGTTTTTTAATATTTAGATACCCACAACCTAGAAATTTTAATAAGCATTGCAAGGTACTTATAACATATTTACTACTAAGTAATTTAAAAATTAAATGGAGATTAATTAAATTAATTTTATTGTATTTTAATTGCCCAAATAAATAACCAAAATGACATCCTGTTTGTAATGAAATCATCTAATTACTTCAAGAATGTGACCTTGTGTTCAGAAATTTATGGGTTTTTGCCCCTTACCTCTTAATAGTTGGGTTTAAATAGATCAAAAAGTATTTAACCTACCTAAGAGACATTAAATTATGTGAAAAGATATACCTACCCTTTGAGTAAAATTTTGAGATATTGTATTCCATAAGGCCAGCCCCCTTGACTTATTGTGACCAAAATTAAATGGCATCACTGTCCCATATATAGAAATCATTGTATTAAATTTCATTTGAATTGTTCTATCTAGTCTGGGGATAAAAAGCAAAAAAAAGACCAAATACATATTTCTGAAGATTTCCAGTAATAAATAAAATTGTGTTTTGGTTAGACTGGGGAAGTTCATGAAACACTGAAGATCTGCAAAATCTCCACATGCAAAGTTTGACCTAATTAGCCTACTTTCCCTTATATAGTCTGCTGTAAACGGAGTAACTTTATAGCTGGAATATTAAAACAACAATTTTTATAAAACATTTAAATGTTGATATCCATGTCAGTATTAATAAAATTAACTATGTTTTAAATACTGAAAACTTTAAAAATGCATCACAGAACAAAGAAAAATTGTTTACTATTCAAAATATATTGTAGATTTTTAAGAAGTTTTCAGTATTAAATGTGTAAAAAATTATTTTTACCAGTGTTTATAAAATATGCATATTTATAAACAATATTTCAGGTAGCAGTTATACATGCTAAACCACTTTAATTCCCACTTGGACTGACTAGTGGAATATATTGTAAAAAATGTTTTTACAAATTATTTTTCTTTGTAAACATTAGTAGCATAATGTTAATGTAATCAGGGGAAGACCTACTGTTTATAATTGTAAGAATAGAGAATAAATTCAGTGGAAGATAAATAATGAAGAAAGAAAATAATAAGTTGATGAGAAAGAATGTTCTATTAATATATTACTGAAAAGAAGAGATTTTAGAAAATGTGAAGTTATTTATGTACTTCGGAAGTTTGGCAGCTGTAAGCAGCAAATAACAAGCAAAATATCTGTGTAGAAAATAACATTTGAAAAAGGGAAAAAAATTATTTAAATCAATAAGGATCTTGATTGAAGGAGGTGAAGTGAAAGAGAGATCTTGATTGGAAGAAGTTTTCCAAGTACTGTAGGTTGACATTTGGATCTGAATTTTGAATGTCAGATAGTAAACTACTTGGACCATTTTAATGGGATTGAACAGTTCTGTTCTGCCTAAGTTAAATTGCAAATTTTAGCAAACTTACACATTTTTTGGGTTAGGTTAGTATTAGGGAGCTAATTAAAATATTTTATTGTAATTACAGATAAATATGTTAACAAGCTACAATGAAACAGTTGTCTAAATATAATAAAAAATAAATAATTTTTTTTCCTTCCTGTGCGTGTGTGTTTTTTCTAAGTAGTTCAAGTTTTTATTTTTTTTTTGTTTAAATGCAATCTGGTTCATTGTATCATTGCAATCTCAGAGCAGTTAGACTGTTATTGTGTAAAGGTAATTATTTTCATATTTCTTGAAATCCTAGCATCTACAGTTAAAAAAAAAACAAAAAAAATTCCTGAAAAGATAAAAAAATATATTACCTATTATTAACAACTAATTTGGCCTAACTTACTTCTAGTTAATGTGCTCCAAGTCTATAATAATCTAAAAATAGTACACTAATATGCAACCTGAGGATGTTCATCTGAAGTATTTACTACCTTCTTCATTGAATTCTGACCTCGTTGGTCATCTTCACAGTTTGTTTAAAGATGCTAACATTTTCAGAAAAGAATGCTGTAAAAAAAAAAAACAAACATTGCAATGCAAAATTAAACGAACATAAAAGATACAGTTGATCAGCACTCCTGCAATATTTCCTACCATTAAAGAAAAGAGTTTTGAAAAAGGGGATTCATTCCTAAGAGTATAAAATCACTTGTGCATAAATTCACATCAAATATGTGAGTTATGAATGCATAAATACCAAATGTATAAATATTAATTTATTATATAATTTCATGTTTGTAAAATGAATGAACTTTACATTTATTAATTTCCTATTTCATCTTTTTTCCTTTAGCTTAATCTTCTATCAATTAAAATTGCATATATTTAAAAAGAATATGCTACTATTCATTCATTTATATTAAAGTTAATTTAGTAGTGAACTATTACTGAAGTTGTTATATATAAAAGAGCTAGTTTATGTCATAATTGTTTTTGACATTTTCATTCGTTAAAGTGAATTTCATCATACATAAATTAATATATATATATATATATATATATATATATATATATATATGTATGAAAGATTTTAAACTTTTCTATTATTTTTAAATCTTTATTTTTATTCCTTAACTTAAGATCTCTTTTTAATATGTTTTAGCTAGGTATTATTTTTTTAAATGTAACAAAAATAAATTTCTGTTTATCATCAATATTAAATTTATTATCTTCTTTGTCCAGTTAGAGTTATGAAATACTAATATCAATATTTCTTTACTTGATACTGCCTGGGGTAATAGCAGTTGCTTATGCTTTTATTCTTATTAAAAATTATAATTTTTTAATGTTCTCTAAGTACTATTTACGTGTGAATTAATGTTTTTTCATTTCTTATTTTTTAATTTTTTCTGGTTTTGGCTATCACCAACTTTAGAACTGCGTATCAACTTTCATTTAGCATTCTTTTTTCTCTTTATTTTACCTCGCAATTTTTATATTTTTTCTGACTGATTCTCTTCTTTCTTATGTCAATTTTGCTCCTCCTTTTTTAGGAGGCAATTTGTTTTGGAAACCTTTCATGTTTTTGATCATTTCTCTAAATTTTTAATATCTTGTGGTTATTTGTTTTTTTTTTGTTTTTTTTTAATTTTTACAGGTTTTTGCAAACTGTTCTAGTTTCACATTTTATTTCCAAAATAATGGAATATTTACATTGTTAATCTGTTGCTATTCATTCTGTAAAAGTAGCTATGAAAGTTTAGCATTTTCTTTTAATTTGTATTGAAGAATTTTTTAGTTTGTACATATAGTTTTTCATCTGGTTGTATTTTCCAGCCTTCTTCAATTTTTGTATGTGAAATAGTTTTTGTAAAATTCTTCTGTTGTATTGTTTTCTATTACTTTTCTTCTTTTGTATATTCTATTTTTTCTATTTTTCTACTAAACCTGAAAACTTAAACTTATTATGGAGATAGAAGCATGCAGAGGTATTTAAACCTTCTGGTTTTAACATGGTATTAGTGTCTTAATTTATTAATGAAGGATAAGAGTTTTTTTATAGAAGTTTTTAGATTAATGCCTAGGCTTTATTTTGTTGTATTATTCTTTTTTCTGGAGCTTTCTTTTCTAATTCATTTGTTTTATTATTTCATCAAAATATTTCAATTGATTGACATTTCTATTTCTCATATTTTTTTGTTTAAAGTTTTGGTTTGATTTTAAAGTTAGTTAAATATTTAACTAAAAATTTGTGGACCTGTTCTGATAGAGTGATTTTATTTAAGATATCTGTTTGTTTTGCTGCCTTTGATTCTAGATCTGTTTGGAAGGTTAAATCATCTGTAAAATCTAAGCATTCTTTCTTTTTAATTATTTATTTATTTACTTTTTTTAATATGAATTTTTCTTCAGTGCTTTCTGATGATTGTTTAATAATTGATTTGGACATTAGCTTTAAACTTTAAGTACAATTTCCGTGAATAATTTTTCAGTATAATTTTGTTTTTCAATCTTTGTCAACAACTGTTTAGCATGTTTGAACTTAATCCATATAATATTTTAAGATTTTGTGAGTGAATAGTGAAGTCTGTGTTGATTAGGAGGCTGAAGGTAGATGTGATCTTTTTGTTATGAGGTAGAATTTATATTATATTGTTTTTTTTAATCAGCCTTGATGTTTAGATTGGAATGAGGAAAAGAAGATTAATTACAACTTCTTTTTATGCCTATTTTTATTAAACTAATTATTGCCTATTTATTGCTATATGTGTATAAATTTATTAAAGTTTAGGCTTTGTTTTAAAGCTGTTTTTTTTTCAATTTTTTTTATTTACCACTTCAAGTGGTATGAAATGTTGTAGGTAAGTTAGTTGTTAGTCACTAAAAAAAAAAAAAAAAAAAAAAAAAATAATAACGAAGTAAACTGTACCTTTTTGCTAATTCTGGTGCTTATGTAGTTATGGGGTCTTGTTCACTGAACATAGATTTTATCTTCCTTCACACCATTCTGTTTCTGGCATATATTAAGAAATTAGTTTAAATTTATTTTAATTTTGAATTGTATTTTATTTTCTAATGCAATACCTGTCAAATATTTTGGTGGAGTTTCTATAGATCTAGTTTTATATTTTATTTTTATTAATAAAAGGATAAAAGTTATAAAACTGTGAGTATTTCAACATTGTCATCTCTGATAAAGTCTATAATGTAATGTGGTAAAAAATACCTGTCTATCTTATAATAATTTAGAGTAAACTTTGTCCCATTTACCTTAGCATTTAATTACAAAATTAATAATAATAAAGGTATTTTATTAAACATTTTTATTTAATATTTTGTAAAGTATTATCATGTTGCTGAACACAATACTTTAGCTTGTTAGAAATAACTTTTAAAAATAAATTATTGAATCATTAAAAAATCTTCCCACCAATTTATTTAAAATACAATTAAAAGATTTTATTTAGGAAACAATAGTACTCTGTTGATGAATTTTTAAATAATATTAATTAAAATTATTTTAAAACCCTGAATTTTTTTAAATTCTGTTTAACTTTTATGTACATGTATTCTCAAATAATTTTCATTAATATCTTCTGAACTGTGAATTATCTTGTATGATTTTTTTTTAATATTTACTATCATGTATACTTACATAAAGTAAGATACTTAGATTTTTGTCAAGTTTTTTTTTTTTTTTAGCTTTACATTATTTTATGTTTATTTGTTTTCATTTGTTCATCTGTTTTTTATTTAATAATTAATTGTGTATTTTGTCTTATTGCTCTGACTAAGGTTTCCCTTGATCCTTCCGAGTAAATGCTGTGATAGCTCCTTTCCTAACTAGATCTATGTAATATGTTATTATTTAATAACAAGAATAAAATATTGTTTTATCTAATTAATGTTAATTTTATGATTTCTGTTACTTATATTTTAAAGTGGCTAAATAATTAAACGTATTGAGTAATAGCGTAGACTACTACTGTAAAGAAAAGCAAAATTTATTATTCAGATTAATAAAGCTGAACAGTATGAACAGGCTTTAGTGGGAATGGGCAATGAACAGTAAAATTGGGCATTAGTGGAGAGTTTTGTAGTGTACTTAGCAAAAGAAAGTATTGCTGAGGCGATCTACAGCTCTGCTTGGATTTCTCTTTTACTCTATTTTTGTTGATGATTTGTTTTATAAATTATGTTTTTGTTGTTATTTTTGTTCATTGTTTTGTTTTGTTTCAATATTATTGTGTTGTAATATTTTTATGTTTCAAGTTGTGTGTTGAACTTACTTTTACCTTCTACGGGTAGGTAGTTCAATTCCTTTGTTAGTTAGGTATTTTCAGTCTTGCTTAAGACTGAGATATGTTCTGTTTTAAGTTCATTAACTAGTTGTACACCAATGGAAATGTCACTTGTAGCATTCGCATCGGTGACATCCTGGCTGAGGCAGATTGGAATAAATCAAAAGTCGATGTTTTGAAGATGACACTGGTAAAGCCCATAAGGGCTCGGAACAGAGGGGGTGGCAGAGAGTGTCTTCCCCTACAGGGTCAGTATAGTAGACTTAGCCCACCGGGCTGGTCTAGTGATTAACCCATCATCGCAAATCAGCTGATTTCAAAGTCAAAGTTTTAAGGTTCAAATCCTAGTAAAGGCAGTTATTTTTATACGGATTTGAATACTAGATTATTGATACTGGTGTTCCTTGGTGGTTGGGTTTCAATTAACCACACATCTCAGGAATGGTCAACCTGAGATTGTACAAGACTACACTTCATTTACATTCACACATATCATCCTCATTCATCCTCTGAAGTACTTCGGTGGTTCCGGAGGATAAACAGAAAAAAGGGTATGAGCAGACTTTGATTTGTGAACAACCTGATGTTTTTAACCCGAGCTAGTATACAAAGTGGTTATCTGATGCTTGTGTATCCTTAAAAAATCTATTTCTGCATTATTATCTCTAAACTGACAGAAAGTCCTTCCTCAACATTTATTTTTATTTTCCCTGCCATAGTGGTATATGCTGCTATAGCAACTAAAGGGCTACTATAGCTGTAATGGGAAAATATATAGATCAGTAAAAATAAAATCTAAAAAATTGGTCTTTTTTAAGTTTTGTGCCTTAGAGACAAAAGAAAATTTAGTAAAAAAAAAGATTTAGATAAATTGTAAATAATCTGTAGAAAAAATGTTTATTTCCTTGCTTCCTAGTCCAAAAAATCTGATTTTGTCATACTAATGTTTGTTTTTATGTACGTAATTTGGCTTGTATTTGTTTTATTACTCTGAACCCCCTTGACCAATTTTCTTCAAACTTGGTAGACAGGTAACACCTTCAGTGAGGGGGGGGGGGGAGAATGCATTAAATTTTTGAAAAAAATTAGAAAAAAGGGTGGGGAGTTTTGGTCTAAATAAAATTTCAAATCTTTACTGGATCACTTTAGTAAAAAGGTTTTTTTTATCAAAATCACAAATTACCAAAAATTTTCATTTAATATTCACACCCCCTATTCAAAAAATGACTATATATATATATATATTTTTTTTTTTTAGCCATATCTTGCATCAAAAAATAAGTTAATGAAAGTCTTTTATATCTATATTTTCTACATCAATAACCTTCAAACCACTAAAACGTTTTTGCTCATCCCACTCCAGTGGTCTATGGTAACAAATTTTTCTTAAATTTTTAAAAAAATTTACTTTAAATTTAAATTTATCTCACAAGTTACCCATTGAATTTAAAATGTAAAAATCTTAATTTTTTGATAGTGCTTAATTTGTAATGTGTCTTGAAAAAAAGATTAGCCAAAACTTTTCATCTGCTTCTTAGAAAATTACGTCCAATTCATTAGTGTTGGCAAGTTAGGCATAACTTTACTGGCTACACCGTTCAAACTATGCAGTTAATTGCCAGTTTTTGTTATTTTCATCATACACTGGAGGGCAATGAATGCTTACTTAAAGCAACTAACTCTTAAAAAAACAATGTAATTCTTAAAAAATCAATCAGATTGTTTTATGTACTATACAAACATATTAGGGAGTTTATGCTTATTAGAGCATATTTTTAATTTCTGTTATCAGGTAGAGGAGTTGGAAAACTAAGATCTTTACTGTCTCTGATGTTTTTTATTTAAAAAAAGTTTTCATCTTAATTTTTTTTTGTAATTTATTTTCATTAGGGCATTTTTTTGTCTGTTTATTATCTTTTGTTTAATTATTTATTTTTTAACTGTTACATGTTTTTGAATTTAAAAATTTTTATTTCAATGTTTCCATTTCAGGTTAGCCCTAATGGGTGTAGTGACATCTCGTTATTATAATTACACTTATACATGCACTTTTGGTGGTGATTTTGTGAGGGTTTATTTAATTGGCATGATAATATTACTGTCAGTGGTCAACGTAGTATTAATCTTGCTCGTCAGTCAAAGCGCACGGGGTTCCATTGTAGATGTACACGCTAGAAGACATGTACCAACAATATTGGCGATCAAGTAAGTATAATTATTATTTTTGTGAAAGCAAAGTACTATTATTTATTTTTTATATCAAAAAAATAAATTTATTATTATTTAAATTTTATTATTTAAGTAATAATATTATTTATAAGTACTTTAATAATAATAAGTACTTTAGTACTTATTGTTTGGTTTGGTCGTTAATGATTAATGCATGAAATTTTTGTATAAGTAATTAAGAACATTTGCTGTTAGTGTGAATAGTCTGGAAAAATTAGTGTATGATTAATTTTAATGAAGATAGCTTTTCATTGTGTAAAAAGATGTTTGTGATTTCCTTCTTTGCCAAGTTTTACATTAATTTTACGGAAGGAAATGAAAGAGATTACCAAATAATCAAAATTTTTTATACAGATTGTAATTATATATATATATATATATATTGGCACATAACACTGATTCATATCTATGACTAAATTGTGTAAATTTCTTTTTCAGAGAAATTAATTGTTCAGAATGATGTTTTTTTTTTTAATTTCCAATATTTTGAGGTCCTATCTTTGTCCAGAAATCTAAAAAAAAAAAAAAAAAAAAAAAATAGAAGTTCTGTAAATACTATTTTGTGTATAGAGCAGTCTATTTTGCTTAATCTTTCTGGAATAGGTGTGAAAGTATAGTGACAAAATTTTGTATAGCGACTCATTGCTACTAGAGAAATTTATTCTGTTAAATTTTTATTAAAAGTGGACAAGAGTGCTGGAGTGGATTTGACTTATTGGAGCATTAAATACACCAGGAAAGTTTCATAAATTATATTATCTGGTAGTTTTAGTTTTCATTTATTATTAAGAAAACGAAAATTTTTTGTATATTTTCCTATTTATAAAATTAACGCAGCAGTATACATTAAAAATGATAAAAGTGCTAGATAGTAATGACCAGTATTTTTATTTTCCCAGCTATAGCTCACTGCTCACTTCCTGTTTGCAGTTTCCCTTAATACAATGCTGCTGCAGCAGGATATAATGGTTTGCCCAAAATTTTGGTTATTCAGCTTTTTGCAGATGTCAGCATTTCAAAACCATCTTAGTCCAAAAAACATTATAGAAATTTACAGATGTACATATACATGTATTTAAGTACATATGTGTGTTAACCCATCATTTTTTATTAATATCTCCAGACTGGTTCGATACAAATTCTTTGAAAATGGCTCAAAAGATTTCTGTATATTGATGGCATTAAATCTTGCACAAAGTGGGAGGAACAGTTTTTGCCATTTTGAATTTTTGTGTCGTGATCATAGAAAATCGAAATTTAGTGTGATGAAAATAAAGTTATTTAAAATTTCAAAGTTTTAAGTCGATTGGATTTAGAGATGGGGATATTCAACATTATTTTTAAAAGGCTTTTGTTTCATATTTCAAAAATCTTTGATTAAAAAAGTTGAAATTTGGCTGTATTTAATCCAGCTTCATCTGCTTTTTACCTCATTGGACTCATGGACCTCATTGGATATTATGGTATCCGTATTAATTATTTTAATGAATATTGGATAATATGATTTTTTTTTAGACTTGATGAATATTATTGCACAAACCTGGCTGAATTATTGCAGTAAAGAATTAGTATAATAAATAAACTTTTAAACTTTAAACTTAGTATATTTAATAAACTAAAATAATAATATAAATTTAAAAAATAATTAAATAACTTAATTATTTAATTTATAATTTTTAAGAACTTAAAAACATATAAAATAATAAAGTGTATTTATGTAAAAAGTAGTTTAACTTTAAAAGTGTAAGAATGATAAACATCGTTGAATCGTAATGGTAACTGTCGCTTGTTGTGGTGGGGAGGTGGGCTCCCACCTCAGTGACTATTTTCTTGGTATCAAAAATTTTCCTTTAGAAGAAGTGTTATAATTATCGTTAA
Organism: Lycorma delicatula; assembly: GCF_047948215.1. Taxonomy (NCBI): domain Eukaryota; kingdom Metazoa; phylum Arthropoda; class Insecta; order Hemiptera; family Fulgoridae; genus Lycorma; species Lycorma delicatula. Next base: position 172,594,312 of record NC_134458.1, read on the forward strand.
AAAGTAAAACTGATTCCTATATGGTATATTAAATTATATAACAAAAATTCTACTTTCTCACTAATCTAAAAAAAAAATTGCTGGTATTAAAAATGTTATACAGTGTTTTAAAAGTCAGAAAATGGAACCATTTTGTTACCTTTACAAATTATGAGTACAATTTAAAAAATATACGCATGCTACTTATTACTACTACAGTGGGAAGAAATTTTTTGTTTGATGTTTTGTCTTGCAAAGAAAATAATGCCAGGTTATCCCTTTTTATCTGTAACAAATAATTGTTTAAGTAAATTCTTATTTAAAGTGTATTAAATGGAAAAACTTTTGGTATTATTAATAAACAATGATGTTCACTTATGTCTAAAATAATTTTCATTGATTTTTATCACTAGTCAATAAAAAAAAAAAATTGTGTTTCTGGAATCATATGTGGTGATTTTAACTAATTTTGGGGAGTTCCAAACTTTTATCAGAATTTGTGTAATAACATCATGTTTTTTTACATATGATTTAGACATACAATTTATTTACCAATAAATGCATAATCACTGAAATCAATATTTAAAAAAAATTATGTGCATTCATTTAAAATTTGTTTAAATCAACTAAATTTGTATTTATTCAAACACAGATTAATTGAAATATATTAATATAATTTTAAAAACAGTTTCTGAAGGTCTGAATCATTGAAAATATCTTTAAAATAACAGTTTTTAAAAGTTTAAATCATTGGAATTGTCTTACCTGTCATTTTTTAAAATATTTTGACAAACCTTTTTTGCTTGTATGAATGTTTAATCAGTTTCACTAAACAAAAACCAAAAATACTTGTCCATCTTTCCAGGAGCCCATTTTCCTTGGTTCCGATGTTCCATGTTCAGAATATCCTGATGGAAATGTTCTCCTTGCTCATTGCTCACTGAGCCCAAATTTTCAGGAAAAAGGTCAAGGCATGTGTAGGAAATGAATTTTTAATGACGTCCTACATCCTAAACATTTGTAGTTTTTCTAACAGGTTAATAACAAAAAAAATATAGTTTTCAACTTTTCTGTTGCTTAAAAAATTCCAATGATGCCTTTGAAGCTTCCATGCAGCTAGTTCACATTCGCAAAATTTATTGTCAAAAGTTGAGTCCTTAAGCAGTTTCTTGATTTGCAGACCGATAATATATACCCTCCTTGAGCTTACCATCACTCAATTTAGGAAAACTTATTTTTAAATGATTAAATCGTGGACCATCTTTGTCTTGTGCCTTTACAAAATTTTTCCTGACTTTGAGTTTTATGTGAGGTAGCGGCAGTTTGATTTTACCACTCTCAATTAATGATAAATGCTTTACATTTTTTTCACCAGCCACAAAGTTCTGCTGCAATGACCAGTTCTTTACTTGGTAATGACATTTTGTATTACGACTATCCCAAAGACAAAGAAAACAACAATATTTTGTAAACCCGCCTTGTAAACCGAGAGGCAACGCAATAACTTTCAGATCACTGCAGATTTTCCACATATGCTGCTTGTATTTTATTACTTTTAATATTGATGCCATAGTTTCATATGTTTCTTTCATATCAGCCGCATGAAATAATGGAATGGATGGCTGTTTATTACTGTTATGCATTAAAACTGCTTTCATGCTAACTTTAGAAGCCAATAAAAAGATGTCATTCTTCAGGAATATGCTAAATTCCAAGTTCCTTCATCAGGCCATCGACATTAGTACAAATGCTTAATGAATTTTTCATAGTAAAATAAGTTGAAAGAGTTTTATTTCATGTTCTAAATGTAATAACTTTTTTATTCCGCTTAAAGCTTTCACTGTTGCAGTCTAGACCCCAGATGTTCAGCTTGCTGCTTTGATATGTTTAATCTGCAACTAAATCATTAAGTTCATGTTGTTGAATTAAATGAGGAGATTTCTCATCAGACATAGGAAGAAATTCTTCAATATTTTTTACATAATCTACTTCATTTTCAGATTGTTCTTCTAGCAATGTAGGATTAGATGGTGTTACAGGCACAGGTAACAACTCTTCGTGTGAGGCTTTTGAGCTGAGGATACACCTGCATATTTTATGAACTTTCTATTTTTGAATGAAAATCCAAATATATTTGTCATACAAAAGAAGAATTCGGTTAAGTGGTCCTTAGGTTCACCCCAAATCATTGGTATAGCAAATGGCATGGCTTGTTTCCCCTTCATTCATTCAGTTAGATTTACTGAGCATGATATGGAAATAATATGAGTTGCCCAGATATTATCTTAATCCCTGAGTGCCCAGTCAAAATAAAATTTATAAGCTGTTTTTATCATTTCAGAAATAGTCTCTATTTACCACAGACATAAGAAAAATTGTCTGGATGATTTGAACATCCACAAACTTTTGCAGAAGCCATGTTGTAGCAAATTAAAACCACTTTTATATTATTATAATCTTTTATGACCAGATAGGATCACTTTAGTCAGTCCATTATCCAAGTCTCTTTGATGGAACTGTTGGCCTTGCGGTCCACCCAGTACTTTTTCATACATTCCAATCTTTGTGTCCTTTCTGGTGTTGAAATTGTTCGTGTTGTGAAGTTTTTTCTTATGAGTGTGAAGTAAGTGCTTTTGTTCTTGATTTTTTTTGTTTAATTTCTACTTCCTTGTATGAAGTAAAGGAAGTAGAAATGTGATCGCAAAAATTTTGAGTCTTCAGATTTGAACAGAAATATTCATTTTGACTAGTTTCAGTGTGATGTCTATGTATGTATGTATGTATCTCGCATAACTCAAAAACAATTAACCATAGGATGTTGAAGTTTTGGATTTAGGACTGTTGTAACGTCTAGTTGTGCACCTCTCCTTTTGATTGCAATCGACTGAACCAAGTGTCCAAAAAAGCCCAAAATCCAAAATTTTGGATTTGTGACTTTTTCTTAACTGCAGTAATAAGCCCTCATTGAGAGCTTTTCAATGATATATCATAAGTGGTACTTTCATTGGTTCCAGAGTTATAGCCAAATCAAATTTTAATTAATTAAATATTTTGATCTTACAAGGGCACATCGATTCGAATCAGACTTCATCTCCTTTTTTTTTTATTAACATTTTTCTTTTAATGTAATTATATTGATTTGTTAATAATTATTAACCTCCAATTGTAAAAAAAAAACTTTTACAGTAAATAATAATTCAATAATAACAATAAAAAAATATCAGAAGTTAATAAAATAAAATTATATGTACTTTTCATTTAAAAAAAAAAAAAAATGTGTATATGTAATTTAATAGGCGTATAAGGAAGTCATGTAGTGTCCATATAAGATTTGGTGAAACATCTGATTATGTGTCTTTGTTTTCATTTTGTTGATGCTTACATCATAATAATTTAAAAAACATAATATTAGATAGATATAAGAGATACATTTATTTAAAGAATAATAAAGGGACTTTTACTTTATCCTTATATTTCAGGTAAGATTGTTGAATTAATAATTGTATAAATATTTGATGTTAATAACTAATATTTTAGCAATTGTGTAACTGTCCACTTTATTAAAGAACTGGAGGATCGTATCTCACTTTTAAATGAAATAAGTTTAAATGAAGTACAGTAAAAAAATATGTATACGTAATTTAATAGGCATACAAGGAAGTCATGTGGTGTCCAAATTAGAGTTTTTCTTACCTGTGGTGTCTTCTGGAGTAAGGTCAACTTCCTTCAGATCCTCTCTTATTTCTCTGATCAATCTGCATCCTGTCTTGGTGTTTTTCGAGTCGAGATTGTACTGTACTAGCTGATTCAGAGGTCTTGAATCTTGGATCTTCATGATATGTCCAAAGAATCCTAGTCTCCTCTTATGCATATCAGTGATGGGTTTTAACTCTTCGTACACAACTTTGTTGGGTTCAATCTACCACTGCCTGTCTTTCTGGTACTTTTTATTGATAAGGTTCTTCCAATTCTTCTTTACATTTTCTGGAGTAATGATTGTTTGTTAAGGTGAAAGAGTGTTGCTACTGCATAAGTGGCTTCTGGTTTTATTACTGTGCTGTGTATTATTTTTCTGTTTATTGATAGGCTTTTTTTATTGTGTACTAAGTTAATTTTTGAGCTTTGGCTAGTTTTTTCTTCTTATTTGGGTTGAGGTTTTTTCATTTAGGTTGTTTGTTATTTTTTCTTCAAAGTATTTAAATTGGGTTACTATTTTGATTTTATTACGGTTTTTGTTTACTTCTTTTAATTGTGTTGGTTTTTCAGGCATAATTTCTGTCTTTTTTATTTTGAGACCAATTTTATTTACAATGTTTCAAAGGTCTAATAATTGTGATTTAGCTTCATCGATGTCATTTGCTAGCATTGTCAAGTTGCTGGTGAGACCAAGACAGTTTGTTTTGATTTTTCGGCCTATTTTTGCTTTTGGAAGACATTTTTGGAGCCATTCCCTAATTATCATTTCTATAGCACAGTTGGATAATAGCAGTGAGAGGCCATCGCCTTGGCACAGTCCTGTTTTGATCTCAAATAATTCCGAGAGCTTGCCTCTGATTTTACCTTTTGACTAGTGTTTGTGAGGGTCAGTTTTATCATGTTTATTAATTTGGTATGTAGTCCGAGGTGTCTTAGAATTTAGTAGGGATTCTCTGTGGATGCTGTCATATGCTTTCTTGAAATCTATAAATGTTATCATCATGTCTCTGGCTTTTCCTGTGGTAATCCATCATTAGCTTGAGACTCATGATTTGGTCTGGACAGCTCCTCCAGGGTCTGAAACCTCCCTGGTATTCTTCTAGTTCTTTCTAGACTTGTGAACCAATCCTGTTCAGGATGACTCCTGAAAGAATTTTATAGTTGTGTGTAGGAGTGAGATTCCCTGTAATTGTTAGGGTCATTTTTGTCCCCTGTTTTGTTTAGTGGATTGATGATGAGGGCTGTCCAGTGTTGTGGTAGTTCTTTGATCGAGATGTTGACAAGCTGTTGAAGAGCAATTTTTGCTGATCCTCCAGCATGTTCCCAGATCTCTACAAAAGTCTGATCCTCTCCATAGTTTTGCAATTCTTCATCTCACCTAGTACTTGGTAGACTTCTTTTATTGCGGGAGGGTTGATGTTTTCTGGTAGTGTTGGTGTTGAAGTTTAGGAATTCTTCACAATTTAGGAGTTTGTTGAAATATTTGGCTAGGATTTCCGCATTGTCTTTATTGTTATGGGCCGGTTTACTGTTTTCATTCTTTATTAGTAGGGTTGGGGGTTTGTATTTTTGGAACTGATTTTTGAAGGTTTTGTAGTAGTCTCTCGACTGTGTTTTATTGAATTCTTCTTCTATTGACCTTAATGTGTCGTTATGATGTTGTCTTTTTATTCTCCTTAGGGTTCAGGTGGTTTCTTTTTTTTGTTTTACTAGATTTTGGAAGGATGTTTCTGAATTTTGGGATTGGTGAAATAGCCATGCTTGATGTCTTTTCTCCACTGCTTCGTCACATTCACTGTTCCACCATTGATGTTGTTTATGAGATTTTTTTATGTTGTTTTATTGGGGCTAATTCTTCTGTGATTTATTTAAGGTTGTTTACTAGATCTTTGGGTTTATCTGTGATTGTTATTTTTTTTGGTTGCTTTTTGGTAATTTTCATTCTTGATTAGTTGGGTAGGGTCCATTTTTCTTTTAGTTTTAGGGTTTTGTTGTGTTGTTTTCTTTTGGGAGTAAATTTAATTTTAATTTTGACTACATAATTATCTGACCCTGTGTCTACCTACTCCTTTGAGGACTTTTACGTTGTAGATCTCCTTGTGGTGGTGTTTGTCCATGAAGACATGGTCCAGTTGCCATTGTAGGCATTGAAGTCATTAATTGTTTAACATGGTTTTTGGAGATGTTATTATCTGGGGATATTAGTCAGGTCGAGTAGATACCAGAACTTTTCTATTTCTTTATGGACTTTTGGAGAGTTATTTTTATTATTGGAGGGTGCATGTGCTTTTATTATAATGTCGATTTTGTTAGATGCTTTTAGGGTGAGTCCTGAGATTCTTTGGGATTGTGACTTGAATTCTTGTATGGAGTTTTTTATTTTGAATCTGACTAAAAAGGCTGTTCCACACTGTGGGGCATTTTTCATCACTCTTCTCAGGTATGCCTTTGTAGAGCTTCCTTGAGATTCCATGGCATTCTGTTTGGTGTTTCTTATTTCTTGCAGATCTAAGATGAGAATTTTGTGTAGGTCCGTTAGGCCAGTTATTATTTTTAGTTTACCAGTCTGCATCAGTGAATTTACATTGTGTGTGGAAATGTAGGTGATTTGATTTTTTGGTGGTTTGATTTTGGACTTTGTATTTTTATTGTTCTTGTGTGTAGTGTTGGGGCATTCCATTGCTTTCAATCTTGTGTTATCTTCTAAGTAGTGGCCCACCGTATCTGAATGCTACCATCTCTGAACTCTGGTGTTGATTGGTTCAGCTGTTGAAGTATTTAAAAGACCTTTCATGGTTGACTGTCAAGGGGTCACCTGTGGTGGGACCTGTGGATGTCCCGAGTTACAACTCTAGATGTGATCTAGTGACGTGATAGTGAAGTGTGATTTCATGGTATATGAAGCTGTGAAGTTTCTTTAGATTCAGTTCACCAGACAAATTTCTCCTATTTATTCTGGATATATCCAGGTGCACTCTTGGAGGCTCAGTTCGACTTTTATTAAAGTTGTTATTTTGGAGAAAAGTTACAAAGTCTGATCCTAAACATTACGCCTATTTGTACTATAAGGAATTGATGAAAATATAGCAAAATACTAACTCTCTGAAACACAACTCACAGTATACACAAGTGAAGCTAGAATGAATACGATTTTAAGCTCTGTAGTAGGCAACAACAGATGTCTGTATGATGTCATCATACAGACGTGTTTGTACTGTACATGTCTACTTTTCATGATACAGCGTATATATATATTTTTTTCTTCTTTATTAAGTGTCTATGCATTTTGTTTAAAAGTAAAAATACATAAACTGTTCTTGATTGTAACCAGTAGCTGATCAAAATGAGTTTATTATAAAAAGGTTTTACAAATTTAGTTTATTTTCAATAACATATTTGAAATCAGCACTCAAATTACAGTGAGAAAAAGTGAAATAAGTATTCCACATAAATTATTCTACAGTCAATAAATTTTCAAATATTCTACAAGATATCTTCAACCTGAAAATTTGATTTGATTTACAAGCATTTAGTAAAGTAGATTGAAAAGAAAAACTTGTACACTCTTATTTAACTATAAAAGATAGCGACGTATTTTTTTTCATGTTATACCAGATTTAACTAAATGTATAAGGAATTCAACTTATAGAAATTCTGGTATAAGAAATTTAATTAAGATGGGACGGCCAGAATGTCTGTTTAATTTTGACAAGTGGCGGTGTTACTTAACTAGCCTCCATTCGACTGTAGGAGCTACCTACAGACTGGACTGCTGGAGTGGCTAAAGCTGCTTCATCAGTATTGTTACGTACTTTAGAAATTCAGTTTCGAATCTCACCCTATTTTTTTTTATATTAAGTGTTACATTCACTTTAAAATAATTTTTTATCACATTCATTACCCTGCTAATTTCTTTCTGCATATACTAATGGTATGAAACTTGCAAAAACTGTATTTTTATGTCCCTTCAAATTATGTGTTATCACAGAATTTTCCTAAAATCTTTATTTAACTTATTATTTACATTATTTCTCCAGAGTTTGTTACATTTAATTAAGAAATCCTTTATTAATGGAAAAATGTGTATGAAAACTCCATTAGGTTAGTAATAAATTTTCAAAATTAACGTATTAGTAGAATGTAAATTTTTGAAATTTTCTCTGCAAATAAATCAAAAAGCCAATACAGTACAATAGATAAAGTTTTGAATCATCTGATCAGATATAATCTTTTTTTTTAATGTATAGAAACAAAATATGTACATTCATATAAAATGACTAATAATTATCATATATGAATATAATTCCCTGTTATTCTAAATAACAGGGAAAAGGGAAGATTAATTCCTGATATTAACAACTTCTGTAAACTAGTATGATATTATATTAAACTTATGATGTTTAATGTATGTAAAGTATTCAAAGATAAAAATATATACTTAATAAATCTTTGTAAATTTTAAATTTATTATTTTATTTTACTTTCCTGGCGAATACAGCTAGAGTAGCTATATTAAAGGGGAAATAATGGTGATTGTGTCAAAAATGGGGTACCAGGTTTTTTGCAAATCTTTACATTTTAGTGTCCAACTAGTTCATCTAGACCAAAAAAAAACATATGTATATCACACTGTTTTTGGCCTTGTATTTCAGAATTGACCAAATCAGTTTTTTCAAATTTGGCACAAATTTGTCTATATATGGGAGATTGATCATGTTAATTCCTTTCAAAATCTGTTTCAGGTAGTGGGGGATATCATGAAAAATTCAGTTTTGATTTTCTTTGGAGACACTTTAGAAAAAATTTTACGTTGGTAAATTTGTTACCTACATTGCATATGTAAATAATCCAAGGTTTTTCAAAAATTCAATCCCCACCTCTTAAAATTGAAATTTTTTTTGTTTTTTTTCTGATCTATCCGTTTGATTTTTATTAAATTTTTTTTTTTTATATTTTATACATCATATATAGGGGCTATCAAGAAAAGTCTACAAACTTCCAAAATTGTAAACCTTAAACAAAAAAAATTTGTGAACATTTTTACATTCTTGTTGAAGCCTCTATTGGAGAAAAAAATTTAAATGAGAAAATTTGTTTAGCTTAACCTATGAAAATTTTTAAAAGATTAAAAAAAAAATTATTCTCCATCACTACTAAAAAATATAATATTCTGTTTTTGGCTCTAACTCTTTTAATTTTTAATTTCAAAAAAACTTTCTTTTTCGTTTTTCTTTGTCACTTAAAGGGCAGTTAAAATGTAAGTAGTTTTAGGTCCCTGAAATTTATCCCAAACCGAAAATAAGAAGCAATTTTCTTCATTACAATCATAAAAGTTATACTTTGTATAAAGTTATACTTTTCCAATATTTTTACAATTTTTTAACAACAATGTTTTAATTTATTTATTTTTTGTTAAGGATCTCACCTTTATAAAAAAAATTAATTTTCTAAATTGTCCACACGTTTTAAGGAAGCTCTCAAAGTCAAACATTTTTTATTTGAAATTTGGAAATTTTGATCCTTAAATCATTTTATTGAAAGGTATTGTGCGACTTGAATGATGAAGCGAGGAAGGTCATACAATATTTTGCCAGCTTTTTTTAAAATTATTTAAAATAAAATTGACTATAAAAATCCATTGTGAAATTAAATGAATTAAAATGGCACAGAGTGTAAGTTAATTAAAATAAATCATTTGTTCTGACTGGTATGTTATACTGTATTATATAGATTGTATCAGGAATGGATAGGTATGCTACTTCTTGCATAAAAATGGAAAGATTCCTACAATTATCTGGATAAACCGTGGTAAAATCTTGATCAGAACAACACCATTAAATATACAATTAATTAGAGGTAAAAAATAAGTATGATCAAATTATGCATTTAATACTGCATAATTTTTTAAGATAAAAACATAATTTGATCAAGTAGAAATAAAACCCAAATAATTTTTCCACCCATTTTGATCTTTTTTTGCAATTGTACTTTAAATAATTAAGTCATTAATATTTAAAAACCCTATGGCATATTTAAAATAAACATTTGTCAAGGGCAAAACGAGGAAAGTAATGCAATCATTTGTTAGCTTTTTTGTTTCCTTTGTTTTTATCATTGTCAATAGGTTTATTGACAATTTTCTTCATTATTTAATCGAACAATATGACCAATTTCAATATTTTAGCCCTGACTGCACATGTTTGTCACTGACTCACTTGACCATCATTGTCTTCTATATTGTCTTGCCCATCACTCACACTTCAGCTATTATATTTATCTTGAACAGTCTGTTTTTTAATTAGCTCACTTTCATTATCCTCATATGTAAGGCTACACACTGGACATTTTACCACATGTAAACTTTAACAATAATTCAGAAAAACCTATGTTCATAATGGTGAACAAAGGAGATTTTACATCCACATTACAAACTTTTTGAAATCCTCTAATTTTCTGTGTAGTGACACATAAGAATTTTTTCTGAACAAACAGTAAGAAAACTTTCACTCTAGAGATTTGAAAATTATTTTTGTTAATTTTTAAACATTGCTTAACACATGGTAGGTCTCAGTAAACTCTAGCGTAAGGCCAAAACAATCAAAAGAAACAAAAACCTTATTTTAGCAAAAAAATGACACAGGTTTTGCCTGCCAAATGACAATATGTTGGAATTAAGAATTTAAAACTTCAGAATGAAAGACAAAACACAACATTTAAGTATACTAAAATAAAGCTGATTTTGTGGTTATGAGATTATTTTTCTATTGCTATAAATTATTTTTGGATTTAAAACTTTCTAATCCTGTCTGATTCTCTTTAATTTATAACTAATATATTATAATATTATATTTTATATTATAATATTATTATTATGCTTTTACGGCCAACATGGGACCACTTAAGTCAATTTTAGTTGGATCTTTTCTGAGAAAAGCGTGTTATTTTACTCTTCCGAGCTGCCCAGTATTTCTTCATCCGTTCAGATCTTGCTTTCTTTTCTTCATCCATAAACACCCTTTTCGTTGTATTTTGTCGTTTGTCTGTCTTTTGTTTAAATCTAATGCTTTTGTCTTTTAGCTTTGTAATTTTTCCAGTTTTATTCTGTAGGTCAGTCAGGGAAATTCCCAATTCTTTCTTATCTTTTCTAATTTCTTTGATCCATCCTACTTCTAGCTTTTGGAACCAGAGCTTTACAATGATATTTCTTGACAGTCTTGTTTCCGGTGTCCTTATGAGATGACCAAAGAAAGAGATTCTTTTTTTCCGCATTATATCAGTAGCTCTATTTCTCGATACACCACCTCATTTAGCACAATCCACCATTGGCCTTCTTTTTGGTGTTTTTTATTGTTACACGTTCTGACAATTCTCCTGTCTATTTTCAGAATTTTATCAATTTGGTTTTTCTGAGTGATTTTGAAAAGGGTCTCGCTTCCGTAGGTGACTTCTGGCTGAACTACAGTTTTATAATGTTTAAGTTTTGTTTTAGCAGAAAGGCATTTTTTGTTATATGTTGACCAAGTTCATTTTTGGGATTTAATCATTTTATTTGTCCTGTTTTGCCATGTCACTTTTTCATTTAAATTATAAGTTATTATTTCCCCTAGATATTTAAATTGTTTTACTATTTTAATTTTATGATTGTTTACTGTAATGTGCCCTATTACCAGAGGATCTATGGCCATTAGTTCAGTTTTTTCGAAAGAGATATGAAGCCCTATCTTTTGTGCTAGGTTTTGAAGGCTCATGATTTGTGTTTTGGCTTCTTGAATATTATTTGCTGAAAGAACGAGGTAATCTGCAAATCCTAGGCAATTTAGTGTGAATAATATTATTATATTATAATATATTATATTTTTGTTTTGAATAAAACTGAATGCTTATCTTTTTATTGTAACCTATTTTTGGATTTAAAAGTTATTATATCTCTGTCTAAAATTGAATGTCACCTCTTGTTGCTTCTTAAAAAAAGTTAGAATGAGTTTTCAAGATAGAAATATATGCTGTCAAATTATACGTGCAGTCTTTGTCGTGAATCATATCTATGATTTTTGCTTTTAAAAAGTATTTGTGTTTGGTGTTTATAAATATGAATTGTATTCACACACACTCCTAAAAATAGCATCATTATTTCTAACAAACTAGACAACAAAAAATTACACGAATTTTCATAGTTGTGTTTTTGTTTAAGTAATGGACTTCAAAAAATCAGTTTCAAATGAAAGTAACTTATCCTGTTTTCTCTTGTTCACCTTCTTCTCCCCTGAATTATGTAGCAGTACCATGCACTTCAAGAAGGTCTTATGATATATTTTTCAATATTAATTTCTGAATGTCCTGTGAAGCATATAAACAATAAGCGTATTAACAAAAGTAACTTCAGCCAAATTCCATATACAATCAACAAAGATTAAATTAAGTTCTTGTGAGTTTTCTTCATGATTTAAAAATTTAAAGCAAACATTTTTATGTATAATAAAAAAATGCTTTTTGGTAATGGTCACAGACATAGATTTTTCATAAATAAAGTTTCATTAGAATTTGATGTACTTCTCCATTTTCCTAAATATCTAAATAATTTAAATATGAAATAGCTTCTAAAGATTCTTTGGGAAGCCTTAACTAAAAGGAAATAAAAGGAAAGAAAAACAGTAAAATAAGAAAAAATAAAAACATTTGAAATAAAAAATGGAGTTGATAAAGAAACATTATTAAAAAATTGAGGTAAAGGTTAGGTAAGCATTACAGTACTTTACAGTCTGGTTTTATAATACAATTTTTAAATTAGGCAGTTTTATAAAGTTTAAAATAAACTTTAAAATGAATTAGAGATAAAAGAAGCTTTTAAAAGATTAAAACAACTGGACTGGTAGGTCTTCTAGTAAGGCACTGAGGGTTAATTTAATAATGGAGGGAAGTTATTGTACATATATATATATATATATATAATTGGAAATTCTACCCCATTTTTAGTATTATTTGGAGGATTGGAAATATACAGTTAGTTACTGTAAACCAAATAATGGTTCTTTTGATAATATAAAGAATCTTTTACATAGTATTCATTGTCCTAAAATGAAGTGTTTAAAAGTAATATATTGCCCATAATTCTCTTTATCATTTCATATCGAATAATCTATGTAGGATTCTTTAAGTTTTATTTGCTGGAGTGGGCAGTGTTAACAACAGCCAGTGTAGTGACCTAAATTGTGCATTTAAAACAAATCATACAGCTTTGTTTATTAATAAACCCAGCCCATTATATAATGCCAATTAATAAAGCCATACACTTGTACAATTTTTTTAGGAATTAATCCTATTAGTGGAAAAGTGTAGTTTTATTTGCATATATGACTTATTATTTATTTATTAAAATTTTATTAATACCACTGTCTGACATCCAATTAAATTTGCCGTACATTTTTTTATTAGATAAATTTTGGAGTAAATGACAAAAAATTACAACTGACTGGTATTCAAATCCAGAACCTTTTAGATGAAAGGTATAAATGTTATAATTCTGCAGTGGAAGTCAGTGAAATGGTGACCTTTGCTTACTTCTGTTATCAGTTATTTTATCAGTCACTACAAAATTTTCTTTAAGCTGTTTTTTTAAAATTGTTTTCTTCCTTATTGATTATTAATTATTTTAATTTTTTTATTTTTCTGATCATTTGTTTCATATTCAGTTTGTAATCATTAAATAGAAAAATATATGTAATTTCAGAATTATCAAGTAAATTTTTTAGCTAATAGTACTTTTAAATGTAATTTTTAAACACAACTCTCTCTCTCTCTCTCTCTCTCTCTCTATATATATATATATATATATATATATCTGTACTACGTACAGATATATTTATTTTATTAGATCAACCAAAGTACAGAATAAATAAAATAGGATGACTTACCTTATTCCACTATATATGCAGGAGCGCTTTTGCAATATATTCGCATCTTCAGCTGCATTATATATTCATCTCAAATTACATCACAAACTTCATAAAATATAAAATTAAAAACCTTTAATCTTTTTATTTTTTATTTTAAACTTTTATTCAGTTAAATTAAAAATTAAAACAGTATTTAAAAATGTGAAAAATTAATTAAAATTAACATTAAAAATTAAATTGTAAAAATTTTTACTTATGTAAAAATATGACGTCAAGGCATAAAATCAAATTACTCGTAAAATTAAAAATTAAAATTAAAATCAAATAAAAATAATTTTAAGTAAAGCAATTATGCATGTTGTACATTTAACTGAACTTACTGATTGATACTGATTGAAATATTTTAAAATTATACAAAACCATCAAAACAGATGATCTACTGCAGCTTTCAAAATACTGTCATCCTCATATTCTGTCTGAAGGTCATATTAAATTTATTTTTATGTTTACATATATAGTATCTTTGTAAAATGTCTAACCCCTTATTATTTGTACTCAAATTATATTTTTTAATTTCCAGTATTTTTAAATTTGTCCTAACATCAGATATTGTATTTTTATTCTTAATCAGATGATCAGCTACATCGGGGAAACCCAGTTTACCTTTTTTATAATTTTTAATATGTTCCAAGTATCTAGCCTTAAATGATCTAGTGGTCTTTTCTATATAAATGTGGTCACAATCGTTACATTACATTTTATAAATACCACCCAAATTATATAAATCAGATGAATCATTATGTTTATTAGTTATTAGGTGTTTTATTATGTGGTTATTTGTCTGTTACGCTGTTTTAAATTTATTATTTTCATAAACCTGTGTAATATGTTCAACTATTTTATCAGAATATACACATTTTAAATATACATTGTCAACTTTTAGTGTGCTGTTTAATGTTATTAAATGTATATTATGTTTAATTTTTGACATTTGGTTATTGTATATATTATCTGTTAAAGAATTATCATAACCATTATATATGGCAATTTGTTTCATAATACCTATTTCTTTGTTTAATTTACTTTTATATTAATTATACTTTTTATAGTTAATTGCTCTGTTTACCATGTTTGTGCAAGTACTAATCTTGTATGACCACGGTCACACAAAAAATTGCAAATTAAAATTAAAAATAAACTTTTTTTATTTTTAAAATAATTTTATTTTATAAAATTATAAAATTGGGGTAAAATTATAAAGTCGGGGTAAAATTCCCCCCCCCCCCAAAAACCCATCAAGTGGGATCTCGTTGAATGCGGCATTTGGCCCGTAAGCAGAAAATCGCATAATGCAGAGAAGGCGCTCACTCCCGTTGGAGCAATCAATCGGAGAAGGTACCTTCATGTCTGGAAGTGTCTCAGGAAGTCTCAGAAAACAAAGAAGCGGCCCGACTTCAAGGGCAAAAAACGAGTTAGACTGCTGTCCTCGGTAGAGGAGGACCCAGCTCCTCACAGTTTGCGGGGCATCACCCACCAGCTTAGACTTGCAGTGTTGGCGTTAAAACAGAATGTTGGGTCTGGCTTGTCCAGGTCTATAGGGCAGCACGAGGAGGCCTTGTCAAAGATATTTAATGGGCTTAAGGCCCCATTGGAAACATCACCACCAATAACAACAATAACGCAGGTTACACAGACAGAAGAGCCAAAAAAGGTCAATGTCAACAACATTCTACAGGAGGAAGTAACTGACTGCTTGTGATCCTCATCCCTCAGAGATGGCTGGCTGAGATTATCAATCGGGTCAAGCAGATAAATGACTTGGCAGCAGAAACTGGTGATAGATGTTCCTTTAGAGACCTGGCCTGAGCTCAGGGTGTGGACCCGTCGATCAAGCCAGGTGATATTGAACTTGATGTGTCAACTATACTGGGAACGGACAAAGTGGATATACAGAAGTGCAGTTATCAAGTATCTTATAATTCAGTGGACGGGGAACAAAGTTCTCTTTTGTTACTCCTGAGTTCAGTTAAGAGAGTCATATGTAATTCCAAGTCTTTGGTTTTTATTTTGCCTGGTAGTGGAGTCGGTTCCTACATTAGAAAGATGTGAATATACTTGCACAGAGGACAAGAAGAACTGGTGAAGGTGGTTGGGACACAACAAGATGGTGCACATGACAAACAGGGGTCAGGATTGGCAAGTGTAAAGAAAGCCACTCCCCCAGTGACTGACAGTAGGATCGTAGTTGTGAAAGCAGCAGGGAGGATTTACGCCGACTTAATCAAGACCATGAAGTCCACAATTTCTCGAGAGGAGGCGGGAGAAGTTATATCACTCAAGAGGGGTAATAGTGATGAATTGCACGTCCGGGTTCAGGGTGCGCAGAATGCGGAGAATCTTACAGCAGCGTTACATAACAAGGCTGCTGAATTACAGATTAATTTCAAAGCATGAAGTGGGAGACGTACTGTGGTACATATTAAACACGTGGAATCAGACACCACAGAACAAGAGATAAAAGGAGCGATAGCACAGGTAGGTAATGATGAAGAATTCAAGATCTTCTCAAAAAGGCAGGCGTACATGGAGACCAAGAGTGTCATAGTAATCACGTCGCTTGGGGCAGCCCGCAAGATAATCGAGGAGAGGATCCGAATGGGATGGGTCCACTGCCAGGGCCACATTCGTGAGGAGGCAAATAGATGCTACCGCTGTTGGAATCCAGGGCACCACAGATCAGAGTGTCAGGGTCGAAACAGGGCGGACCTTTGTTTTAACTGTGGGGGAAGTGGCCACAAAATAGCAGCTTGTAAGGAGAACATGAAATGCCTGGATTGTGGGCTGTTGAATCATTACACTGAGGCTTGGAGTGCAAATACAAACAAACTTGATTAGAATCCTGTTAATGAATTCCAGTAGAAGCTCGTTATCTCACAACTTGGTTGGTGAGATAGTGGGCAGGTGTGGGGCTAATTTCGTCGTGGTGACTGAGTCCAATAGGTACGTAGTCGCAAGAAGCAGTTGGTGTGCATACAAGATGTAATGTAGCTATCCGAGACATCAATGGACAGATTGCTTGGTAATTACTGGAAAGAAGGGATGGCATTGTGTCGTTGGAGTTGATAGATATGGTGGTAATTGGAGCCTATGTCTTCCTGAACTGTGCGCTGGCCGAGTATCAGGCCTTTATAGATGATCTCCATGAGGTAATAACTAGATCGACTAAGAAGACAATACAACTGGGAGACTTCAATTGTAAAACAGTGGCAGCAGGTAGTGGATACACTAATCGTAGGGGTGAGTTGCTGACGGACTTGATGGTAGTCAATGATTTAAATTGTGTAAATGACACCACCACCATGTCCGAGACTAGGAGTCACGCTTCAGTCCTAGATTTGACAATTCTGGGCAGCAGATGGGACCTGCACCAGTGTGTGATTGGTGTGTACTCCGGGACGACATTGCCAGGGCAGTCTGACTGAAGATTAGAGACGGATCGTTCAGAAGAAGAGATCGGGGACTGCTCCCAAGGCTGACTTACAGACAAGTCGAAATAGTGTCCAGTAACGTGGCCAGAGCTGTCAGTGATGGCATTCAGTTGACTCCTGAGGCCCTGCAGGCCACTATAAGATAAGAAACAGGCAAGATCCCAGTTGGACGGGGAGCATACAGGACGGCCTACTGGTAGACCCCGCGGATTGCCCAGTTGCGCCAGGATATGCAGCGCCTCAGAAGATCAGAGGGCAAGAATGCCTCATTGCAATTCACTCTTTGTAACCAAAGAGAGCAGAAAGATACTCAATTATGAAATAAAGACAGAGAAACGCAGGAAATGGTTGGACTTATGTGCAGACCTGGATCGCGATCCTTGGGGGCAGGCGTATCGTATAATAACGAAGAAGCTAGGAAGACGCCTCCCTGTACTTACGGAGAAGAGTGCAATAAGAGAGGTAGAGAAACTTTATCTGTCGGGAACTGTCGGGAACAAGACATAGTCGGACCACAGGACTCTGAGGTGTGCAGATTCACGATGGATGAGGTGACCTGGGAAATTGGTAGATTGGGTGACAAACGGAGTCCTGGACCTGATAGGATTCCTGCACTGATTCTCAAAAGCCTTGTGAGACGGATTCTGTGGGAGATCACGGATGTGGTTAATAGGGCTCTGGAGAGTGGCTCCTTTCAGATTTGTTGGAAGGAGGCACGGGTAGTCTTCATCCCCAAGGGTGGACCAGCTGGTCGGCCAGCGGAGTATCATCCTATTTGCCTGTTAAATACCATGGCTAAAGTGGTGGAAAGGATGCTGTCAGTGAGAATAATTGATGAACTCAAAACTGGGGTGAGTATTCACCCAAATCAATATGGCTTCTGTAAGAGGAAGTCGACCACCCAGACGATCTTAAGAGTGATAAATTGGGCTGCAAGAGAAAGAGAGGGCACATGGAGAACAAGGAATATGCCAATGATGATTTCGTTAGATGTAAACAATGCATTCGTTTTCATACTGTGGGGATCCATTATGGAGTCATTGAGAGAGAAAGGCATTAATAATTACCTGTGCAGGCAGGTCAGAGATTACCTAAAGGATAGGTGGGCCACAGCTGAGACACAACAAGGCGGCTACTGGTATTTGGAGATGTTCTGCAGGGGTTGGTGCTGGGGCCCCTGCTTTGGAACGTGGTCTATGACGGCGTGTTGAACCTCTGTCTGCCAGCAGGGACGGAGACCATTGCATACGCCGATGACCTTGCGGTCCTTGTCAGCAGAAGAACATGCTCACTGCAAACATATTTTGAATAAAAATATGGTAATTATGTAAACTTTTGGTAATGTAAGTACAGAATTTAATTTATGTTTTCAATTCATTCATAAAATGTTACGTGTTACAACTGTGTTTAGTCTGTAGAAGTTTGATTTTTAAGTTGCCCCCTCATTTCTTATTTAATGTGTTAATTTATTAAAACTTTATTACAAATGGATTTTGTAATTACTTTTGCTTTTCTGAAGGTTTATTTGCTCAAATAGTTTTGTTTGTTTTTTTTCAGATTATTTTTAATTTTGCCGGAAGTAGGTTGGAATGTATTAGGCACA
Source organism: Lycorma delicatula (assembly GCF_047948215.1). Classification (NCBI taxonomy): domain Eukaryota; kingdom Metazoa; phylum Arthropoda; class Insecta; order Hemiptera; family Fulgoridae; genus Lycorma; species Lycorma delicatula. The sequence goes on from NC_134458.1 coordinate 172,612,971, forward strand.
ATCTGGGCTTTCACAACAGTCATAGAGTGTCCTAATAATGATCATTTCACCAACACTGTAATTGATAGTATGTATTTGTCTAGATGTAATTTAATATGCATGTATATGAATTTTATTTAAGATGATTTTATAATAAATATATTAACTTTTAGTCCAGAGATCATACAGAATATCTAAAGTAGTAGAAAACATTTGAAATAGCAGAATGTAATTTTTTTTGTGTTAATCAAGTTTAATGTCAAAGAAACAAAGATTGATGAGATGTCTCAATGAAGTAAAATGAATGAGAAGACTATATGGAAAAAAATACAATTTTACACAATTCTTAATTATAGTAATGCTCATTGATTTCCATATCTTAATAGTTTTAGCTGATTGATGTGATGGACTTGTCTCAAAAATGGTTTCTCTGCCTCAGTTATAAGAAGCATTCCATTGCATTCTTACCAAGGAAAGTAAGGATTTAAGTAGTTTTCTGTTGCTTTTTTCATTGCTGCTCAGCAGCATGCCAAATCCATCTGAAGTGGTATTTACTCCTAAAGTGATATCTTTATTCATATAAACCCGAATTATAAATATAAAGGCAGATTCCATTCCTCATCGTGAATGCAATTTACGGTATTAATTTTTCTTCATTAATTTATTTTCATAATTATTAAGTACAAAATAAAATTAATCAATAATTATTTTATTAATAAACTTACAACTTTATAATATTATAAACTTATAAAACTTTTATAAATCGATAAAACTATCTAAACACTTTAACATAGACGTAACCCCTGATTGACTGATGATGCCTGTGACTTAAGTTTTTTCATACGTGGGTCACCTCCATTAAAGGCCGATGGGTCTGTGAGTTCAGAAAAATATCAGAGCCAATAATACTTTATTGAGCCTTAGCAAGGCATTTATCCAACCCTGATGTAATATGGTAGTAATATAAATTGTCTTGTATAAAAGCATGCTTATAATGTTGACTATCCCATGATGCAACTGGTGTATAAATCAAATTACTCTGTTCACATCTAGGGCTGGTTTTATAACAAACATCCATTATTCATGTAGAAAGAAACTCAACCTGCATTATTGTACCAAGATGTTTTAATATGTGTTATAGCCATTTGTACAGGTAGTGTTAAACAGTGAATAACTTACCCCATTTTGTGGAAATGAGATAACAGTAATAGTGAAGACTACTGTAAGATACTGTGATCACTTAAGATAAACAATTCCAAATGGTGAGGTAAATTTTCAGAAGGTGTGATTTTCTTTATAATAATGCTTGACCTCATAAAATCAGTAAAACAATCCTTTGCTTTAAAGATCTTGATTTTCAGCTGTTGGACTCCCTATTATACAGTCCTGACCTTCTCTAAGTAATTTTTATCTCTGTGGTCCACTGAAATAAGAGCTGCAAGGAAATTATTTTCCCTCTGATAGTCATGGAAGCAAACCAAATTACTATGTGCCATATCGAAAACTTTCTACTAGAACAGAATTCAAAATCCTTTTGTTAAAAGTTGGACTAAATGCATAGAAGTCGGAGGGGATTATATTAAAAATTAGCAGATTTCATTTATCTAAGTTTATATAAAAATAATGGTTTTTTAAATTTCATTACACTTTTTGACTTATCCTCATAGTATGTAATTACATACAAATAACAGTTCTGGAAAGTCAGTAAATTGCATCTTTTTTCACCATTCACCTTCTTCCTTAAAATCGGTTCTGCAGGGACAAGTATTATCCTGTTAGATCCTGAGAATGCCAGGACCTGAAGGGAAAAGCATTCTTAGTTTATGTAGGGAACTGTCTTTTGAAAACTTTGTTTTCTCTCTGGTGACCAGAGAGCTACACAAGCTGAAATAACTGATGTGCATATCGGATAAAAGCTCAGGCCTCTTAATTTCCACTTCCAATAACCCAATACGTACAATTTATTTATATTTTTGGTTCAGTTTCTTTTTCAGTCTTATGATTATTTTTTTCTTAAAAAATCCAATTAATCTCAATTCTACACAAATAAGGATTATTTTGTTTTTAACATTCTTTAATTTATTGATATAATGAAAGATTTAATTTGAAAGAAGTTAACATCTAAATATTTACCATTTAATTCTGATCAATTACAGAATTTACGATTAAACTTCAGATGCATATAAAGACGGTTGGAGCTTGTAGAGTTTCATAATCATTATTTTTAGTTTTGTTTCTTTATTGACAATATAGTCAATGAGGGTTCCTTGAAACCCTCAAAATATTTAAATTTTATTGTTTCTATGATGCCACTATCTGTTAATACTGCAGTTTTACTTACATTCTTGTCGATGATCATGCATTCACTTTGAGTTGAAATAGAATTGACATACAATGAAATATTTTAGTGTGTTCTCAGTAAGGAAAAGGATCATTTCAATTTTTTTTAATTCAAAATTAATGTAACGGTTATGAAACAGATTTAAACTACTGTATATGTTACAAAATTTTATTCTTTTTGTAACAAGTTACAAGCAATTCGATCATTAAAAATGGTATATATGTTTTTATGTCAAATTAGCCTGAAAAATTTATTATACCTACATCCAAAAATGCCTTTAAGCTTGTATACATGGATTTATTTAATTTTAACATTTATACAAAAGCAGAAAAAAATTGCTCTTAACATATTTTTTTATGTTTATTCATATTTTTCAGGTAAATACTCATGTTAACTGTACAAATTATAACTATAAAATACACAAATTGCTCAGGACCTGAGTAATATTTTCTGTGCTAACTGATATTTTACATCATCTGGTTTTGTTTTAAATGTTTTTCATTATATGTATTTATCTAGTCATATTCGCTTATAAATTTCAAGGAATAAGTATATAATTCAGGTCAAAAAAATAATTTGAAGTAATTTCACAGGTTTCATCATGTTTGGGGACTAAATTAACTCAACAATTTTATATTAGAATAAAAAATTGTAGAAATGAAAATTTATTCAAAAGATTATTAATATATTTTTTAATTGGTAAATGCATTTTGTTCTTTTAATGAATTCCTTTCCTTCTGAAACTGGATTAGTTGTTATACTTTACATTAAATATTATATTTTTAAGCACAAAAATAATGCCTAAAAGTCCTTTATATATATTCCACATAGAGAAAAACAAATATCTACAATTGTAAGATAATTGTGAATAAAAAGCATGCCCAGTTTTTCAAGTATATCAACTTTAACATACTTGTGATTATAATGTGCTAGAATAATTTCCACCAGAAATAGCTATAATTATTCCCTGATTTTTTAAACTTCAGAGGTTTTTGAGATAGTTGATTGATTGATCTATGCTAATCATTACCATTGTGAAATATTGTTTACAAAAAATCTACTAATATCCAAATATTCTACTTAATTTAACTATTTATAATTTATTTATATTTCTATGAAATTGGTAATAATTAAAAATTATTGATTTCAATTTGTATTATATGATAATATTATTTTGAAATTTGAATAGCTTAATCTTACTAAAAATACTATAATTGACTTTATATTTCATAATTAATTTCTACCTGCTAATTTATAAAATCAATAAAAACCCTGTGCAAAGTTGAATAATTATAAAATGAACAGAATTTTTTACTTAATTAAAAAAAATGTTTTCAGTCATATTAAGAAAAAAAAAAAATATTATCAGTTATCATTACATTCATCAAAATTTATTCATGTCTCAATTATTGTGACATAGAATGAAGAGATATAGAATGTCTTCAGATGATATTCTTTTGAAATGTATTAGAATTCATACTAATGCGTGAAATGTGTAGAATGGAGACTGGTTAATTTTGTCAGGTAGTTGGTAATTCTGAAAAATATAAAGAAAGTTGGAATAGAAAAAAATGATGGAGTAGGAAATCTTTGGTTAGAATGTCTGTACCCTTTTTCTATACTGCTGTTTATTAAATATTTTAAAATTTATATCAGAAATAGAATTTCATTAAAGTAATGCGCTGTGCAACAATTATTAATTCAGAATTTGCTTCTTTTTTTGGATTTATATATTTTTTAATATAGATTCTAGAACCTGTTGCTCTTGAAATTTAGTTTAGTTGTTAAGAAAAATAGGTTTTTGTTGTGAACAGTTTATTGTATAATTTTAGCAACAATGAAAATGTGTACACAGATATTTATATGAATGATGTACTATGTTTTATTTTGACTTTTTTCTTATTCAACAATATTTTTACTCCTTTTTTTATTGTTATAGCTACTTTAATCCTCTATTTAAATCTTTTTCAGTACTGGTTTGTTGTGATTGGGTGTTGTTTGCACTAGCAGTTTTTGGTATCGCAATGGTGATGGATCCTATTGGTTCAGTAAAGTTACGAGGATCTCAGCCAGATATATCGTTAGACACTCTGAAGCATAGGAAAGTAACCCGAATATGGGTGAGACGTTTCCGCTGGTTTTTTTGCTGGTTAATCAGAGATAAACAAAGTCATGAGGCTTTCACTCAGGTAGCCGGTATGTAGTATCCATAATTTGATTATGTTGTCTATTAAGCTGTGCTTATTAAATTGCATGTGACTTCAATTTTTTGGAGTTGAGAATCAATAGTTTCATATCCTTCATAAATTATTACCTGTGCTTTTGTTATTATGCGTGCCCCTGCTGCTAAATGAGAGCAATAACCATTGCATATTGTAAGAACCATGCTTTAACTTTTTGTATGTAATGATGTGTAGTAAAATAATTTAATTTGGAGGCTGTTTGGAAAGTACTCGGCCTGACAAAGAAAATATAAGATTTTTTTAATTTTCCTTGCAGTTAGATACATTTAGATGAGTGATTTTCCAATTTTTTAATACCCTTACCATAATGTATTTGCAACTTTGCAAAATAAGCAGTTGCCTGAACTTTGACATCATCATTTGAAGTGAATCTTCATCCAGTGAGCCATTTATTTAAATTTAGGAAGAGGAAGTCATCGCTGGGGGCCAAATCTGTTGTGTACGGCTGTGTGGAAAGACTTTGAAGCATCAGTCAAGGAGTTTTGTGGCAACATCCCAAGATGCTTGTCCAGGTACATTAATCTGGTGAAAGAGCATTTTCTTTTTGGCAAGATGTGGATGTTTAGCCTGAATAGCACCCTTCAATCAGTCCAGTAGTATGTGCAATATTCTTCAGTGATGGTCCTGCCTTTTTCCAGGCAGTCTATACCACAAGAATCCCAAAAAAACCATAGCCATGACTTTTCCTGCTGACTGGACTGTTTTTGCTTTATGTGTACCCATTATTATTGTTGTATAATTTTTAAATGTGATGATATAATTATGATAAAAATTACTGCATAATACCCACAAAGATGTAAAAAAAAAGAAAAAGAAACTCACTGGAATGTTTGATGTTTTTACAACAGTTCAGTTTAAATCAGTCATGAAGATATTTTTTTGTTTTATAACTAGTGTGTGAAATCAATTAGAATTTTTCAAGAATAATGATTTTTCTCATAAATATCAATATTGCAGATTTTAAACTTGGGGCAATGGAATTCAACATTTTGAATGTAATTAATAGATAGTAACTACAGTGGCACTTGAAAAGGTAAATGGAATTTTTTTTTAGTGTTCAGTACATTAAATATGTAGAGGGTCAGGGGAATAACAGAAAAAACACTGTTTTTTTTTTTGGTTTTTTTTTGTGGAAAGAAGGCATAAATTTAGTAAATTGAAACATAAATTGCATCAGATGATATGAGACTTAAACTCTCCTAACAGTGTTAGAAAATGGAATAAAAAATCTATGTGAAAAAAAGGATGAAAAAACAAAAGAAAGAACATGATTGTCAAGAAAAAGTTAGGAAAAACAGAACAGGTTGAAAAGTACATGTAGCATCACAGCCTTTCACCTGGAGGTGGTGGGTTTGAATCCCAGTCGGATGGAAATTTTTGTACTCTACAAAAATTTTCATTTTATAATCCTATGACACAAGCTTCAAGCGTATTTATTGAATTAGTCATCAACAAAAAAAAGAATACCTGGGGAGTATGCTAACATAGAATTTAAAAAGTGAAGTTGAGGTGAAGACAAGAATAGTATTGGCAAAGATCTTTAAAAAAATATTATTATGCAGCCATAAGGATATGGAGCTGATGAAAAGTTTATTCTACATTTGGAAAATTTTTTTGTATGGATATGAAACACGGACAACATGAAAAAAAGAAAAGGAGGTGATAGAAGCTTTTGAGATGTGGACATGGAGAATATGTAATGAAAGTGGAGGAAGATGGAAGGATAAAATGAGAAGACCAAATAAAAACAAAGAGATACTTAACAGAATTACTGAAGATAGAGCACTTTTACATTCAGTATAATGAGTGAGATGATAAATATACCTCTCGATACTTTAATTTTTTAACATTGTTTATAATCCAGTATATATAATTTTATATATCCTGATGAACCGGAATTCTCTAAAAATGCACTTAAACAAAAAAAAAGAAGAAGATTAACCAGTAAATAGGTGATAATTAGTTTTTTGTAGATTATGATATTATACTTCTCTTTTTCCTGGTTAGCCTCCAGGAATCACCATCAGGTATTACTTCAGAGGATGAATGAGGACGATATGTATGACTGTAAGTGAAGTGTATTCTTGTACAGCCTTAGGTTGACCATTTCTAAGATTTGTGGTTAATTGAAACCCAACCATCAAAGAACACTGATATCCATGATCTAGTATTCAAATCCGTATAAAAGTAACTGCCTTTACTAGGATTTGAACGTTGAACTCTCGATTTTGAAATCAGCTGATTTGCAAAGACGTGTTCACCACTAGACCAACCCGATGGGTTAATATTATGCTACTTGAATGGAATTTGCTTGACTATTTAAATACAGATTAATGTATAAAGTAACAGAAAATGAAATTTTAGATGTTAGTGACCCACACTTTAGTTCATGTTTGGCTTGAATAGGATTATTCTTTCCTAGTTATGTGCAATGGTTAATTTATAACTTTTCATTTTCATTCTACAAGGAAAGGCGTTCCAGTGTAAAATGTACACTGGAACGTAATGGGAGAACAAAATGTTGCACAAAGTGACAGGTCTTGTCATCTTGTAGTTTCATGTCCCTATTACTAGCATTCCAAAACTTGTTGATTCATGCCCTCTCATTTTCTGTTAGTTGCTATTGTTATAAAGTCGAGTATGCCTGCTTTGTCAACCCATCTAAAACAAATGTTATCGTGACCTGGAAACTGGTCACGATCATTAGATAAACTAATTTAAAATAAAATTTGTAATAAAATGTTTTAATAAGCAGTTCTTTCTTCCAAAAACAAGTTTGTTCAAATTCATTGCTATTAAATAATTTAAAAACAATATTAAAGTTTTCTTAAATTAAATTTTTATTGTTGACAGGTTTATGTAGTTCAATGTTCCGTGATTCAGATTTGGTTCCATCTGATATTGTTGCTGGTTGTGTGCTGTTAAGAGTAAAACAAAAACGAGAATCAAGAGAACAGAGAAGATTGGAGCTGGTGGCAGAACAGAGGCTGAAATACACATCAGGTACTGAAGTAAATTACTTATAATAATAAAATTAGTATTGTCTAATGAGTAAAATTTGGTAGCTAATAATATTAAACAGTTTCAATATTTAAATTCTGATCAAACCCTTTTGCAATGGCTTGCATATAATTGATAGAATTATCTAAAATGACAATTAAAGAATGTTATGGAAGGCAATCTAATAAATTAATTTTTTTTAATGATTTGTGTGTTATTTTAAAAGTCTCTGGATGTCTTATGTACATATGTTGAATAGTGCCCAAATTGAATTGCACCCTTAGTTTGTAAAATGAGTTAGAAACTTGTTACATTTCTGGATCACCATACCAAATGTGTTGTTAATTAGAATAACACATTAAAATCTTGAGTGTAAATTTAGATGAATTTGGTTAAGTTAATCCTTAACTTAAGGGGAAAGAATAACTTTCCCCTTTTTTTGCATGAAACTGTGGGGAAAGAACTTTCCCTGCAGTTTTCATGCAAAAAATAATAAATATGGGTACTAAAATTTGAAGGATTGGTTGACTTATTCAGCCAAAGCAGGTTGATCAAAATGTTGAAAGGGATTAATTTATATAAATGTAATACTTTTATTATAGCTTTTAATGTAAATATTTCCCTGTGATTTATTTTTAAAAAGTTTATTTTCAGCTTTTAAGATAAAATTTTCAATTAATAATTTGATCTGATTGAAATTTAATTCTGTTGAATATTAACAAAGTAAAAATTGGATTTGGCGAAAAGTGCAAATTATCTTATCACTAATTGATTTCAGTTGAGTATGAGAAAAAGTATTTTGGAAACAGATCATTCAATTTTTCATTAAAAAGAGTATAAAACTTCATTTTATTTAGTGTTATGTTTGTTTATTGCTTTTAAAACATTCTTTAGACACTTTGATATAGTACTGAATATTTAAAATTTTCTTTCTTCTCCCTTAATATTTTGCTCATTATGACCTATTAATGTTTGTCAAGGTATTTTTAGAATAACATAGTTTTATGTACTTAATTTTTATATTGCATTAAAGTTATTTTTTACAATTATTTTAAGTTAGTCTTTTAACTAAAAAGAGTTTAAATGCAAAATTGCTAAGACTCTTTATTCCACTTTAACAACACTTTTGTGAAAATACCAGTTTACTTTATTTACCTTAAAAATACTTTTTTCTAAACAAAATTACTTTATTTTTTTAGTTTTGGGTAATGTATTAAAAATGTTTTTTAAAGTCAGTATAAATTGTGAATCACATATACAAAAGTGGAAGTTACAAAATAATCTTACTAAACAAATTAGGGGGGGGGGGGCATCCCTAAATTAAGTAAGATTAAAAATGCGGTCTATAATACAGAAAAAATGTATTAAAATATATATATAATTATTTTAATACTTTTACTGTTAATAGTTTTCTATACCATAATCATTGCATATTTCAATTTTTTGAACGATTTAAATCTACAAAAATTTTATAAATTAATCTTTTCTACTAATACAGAAATACAAAAAAAAGTTATTTATTTTTCCTACTTAATAAAACTAAAAAAGGATTCATATCAATATACTGACAACAGTTTCTTAAAAAGCATATACATATTCTTAAAAGGGATTCATATACATATAAGCAAACAGTGCTCTTGATTCATGGTATTGTTTTATATATTTTTAAATCATCAAATTGGAAGTAGTTAAATATAAGAGAGATTTTGTAATAAATATATGTATAGGTTATTGTTTGTATGCCTAGGTAAGAATTTTTTAATAAATATGTGCCCAAGTTGCTCATCAGTGAAATCGCTGAAGGCAATTTTCAGAATGTGACTTAATATGGAAAAGCAGTTGCAGTGAAATTTTATGTTGAGTTTGGTGTAGATTTTACTGAAACTCACAAAATGATTCAGAAACCTTTCTTTGGGATTATTCTCTGAGTCACACACAATGCTATGAGCGGTTCAGGTGTTTTAAAAGTGGTTGAGAGCCATGAAGACAATGCTCATTAGTTTGCCCAAGTGAATGATTTAGTGACATCAAATCAAAGTTAACAGTTTACAAGGTAACAGAGGAGACTGGGATCATATCACGAAATCCTAATTAGAAGCACTGTATCATTGCCAAACTGGTTCCAAAGCTTTTGATACAGTTGAAAGACAATTGTACAACAGTCTATCAGGAAATTTTAAATCTTGCAAATGATGATGAAACCTTCTTGTGATGATAACAGGTTATACACATATTCATACACATGGATGCATATTCATACATGGATGATATAGAAACAAGACTCAGTTATTACAGGGGGTTGGAAAATTTTCACTGAAACTGAAAATCATACAAAAGTCATTCAGACACGAAGTGATGTTGACAGTCTTTTTTGACATCAAAGGCATTGTTTTTATGAGTTTCTACCTTCAACGCAACTAGTTAGCTGTTATCTAGAATTTATCAGATGTCTTCAAAAATATGAGGAAGAAGAGACCTGAACCTTCTTTGCCATGACAACTTGTGGTTTCTTCACTATGACAATGCACCAACCAATGCATAGCTGCTAATTCATGAGTTTTGACAAAAAATTTTCCCAATGACATCCCTAACTCACCATCCTTACTAACCTAGCCCTTGCTGAATTTCTTCCAAAATTAACATCTCTGTTAAAATGACAGATTGAGACAATTCCATAAAAAATATTTTAGAATACCCTGACAGCTGTTTTGAAAAAATGTGTTTCAGAGATGCTTCATAAAATGGAAGGGACAATAGGAAAACTGTGTAAAAAAAATTTATTTTATATTTCTGTTTAAATCAATAAAATTGGTCTTAGAAAAGGGTTGGTTATTTTTTGAACAGATCTCATATTAAATTGTTAATTAAAGGGCTTATAAACCCTTATCTTAAAGTGCTTGGACTTAATAACAGTTCTGTTTGAGTGTTTTAATATAATAGAAAATATAGAATATGTTTGTTATATTAATATAATACCAGGTGGGCCAATATAGTACCAACCAGTCTCAACCGTCTGATATAGTATCTTCTCACATGTACTATGTCAGAAGATGGTATGTTTGTCACTCATGCCTATCAGTTGAAGTCATTGACTCACTCATAAGCCTTCTCCTGCCATTCAGTCAGGTCAGTTATAGTGATTGTGCATCATGGTGTATTAAATTGAGCAATGCGTTTTCATTGTGGAGGAATAGAGAAGATAAGCAAACATTTTTAATTACACACCAACAAAGATATTTAATGATCTGTGGTTGGCAGCATTATGTTCTGCATAACCTCCTCTGTAACCATATATTCTTGGATTGTTGATTTCTCATTTAGTTTTCGTGTTATTGTTATTTGAGTTCAACATGTTAAGTGTTAGTGATTTTTGTAATGTGAAATTTTTTGAGCAAAGATTAAAATTTTACGTGAAACTGGGGAAAACTTTCACAGAAACATTTCAACTTTAGATACAAACTTACGGAGATGATGCTCTGGATCATACGCAATGTTACGAATGTTTTTCATGACTTAAAAATGATTTCAGTCAGTTGAAGATGACTCCCAACCATGAAGGCCTTTGGCTTCAACTGATGACACAAGATCGTTCAGAAATACAATCTGGTACGTGCAAATCGCTGATTAACTGTCAGAGAACTTGCAGAAGAGGTTAGCATCTCAAGTGTATCATGCTAAGACCTTTTGACTGAAAAATTGAACATGTATCAAGTAGGAGCAAGGTTTGTTCCTCGTTTGATGATTGAACAGCAGAAAGAACATTGTGTGGACATTTGTTCGCAAGTTCTTGAACAAGCCGATGACGATGAAACATTCGTGCAAAGGTTAATAACGGGAGACTAAAGCTGGGTTTACAGCTACACATTGAGACAAAAGTTCACTCATCACAATGGATTGGCAAAGGATCTCCATGCCCCAAGAAAGCAAGTCAGTCTTGATCCAATATCCACATGCAGTGATGCTCTGTGTTTTTTTGATTTTTATGGAATTATGCATTTTGAATTCTTGCCTCAAGGTGAAGCAGTGAACCATGCGTACTATCAAGGCATTTTACAGTTTTATCCATTTTATACATTTATTTTATACATTTTACAGTTACATCCGCACACTCAGCTTTGTCAATTCATTAGTTTTGTGCCAAAAATCAGATGACTGTACTCCCTCAGCCTCCTTATTCGCCAGACCTGGCTCCTTGGGATTTTTTCTTATTTCTGAAATTAAAATCAGCATTGAAAGACTATTGATGACATTAAAGTAAATTCGTTTCATCTCAAATGAAGATATGCAGGACTGCTTCACAAAGTGTAAAACATCGCTGGGAAAAGTGTGGGAATAGGGGAAGGGAATACTTTGAAGGGGACAAGGACCAATAATGTGTAAGAAAAAAAACAAAATAAGGTTTGGTTATTTTCTGAACAGACCTCGTATGTTTGCACAACTTTAATAAAATTGGTTCGTGAAAGGTTTCAAGGGACGTATCCTAGAATTAATGCTTCTGCAAAATCAGCAATTCAAGATTTAGTGAAAAAGTGGCGAACAACTGGCTGTGTTACCAATGGGAAGCGAGTAAAACAATGAACTGTTCAAACTCTGGAAGTTGCCACTGATATAGTGAATTGTATTGGAAGGAGTCTTCACTAGTCAATACGACGATTTGTTCAACAAATAGGAGTTTCTCGAACATCGTATTGGTGTATACTTCATGGTTTACAAATGAAATCCTATTGTGCGAGTGTTGTACATGAATTAAAATAACATGATAAGGATAAACGAGTAATATCTGAAAGGGATAGTCTACAAGAACAACTTGCTGATGTTGGAAGAGTTGAAAGACAATACATGACAAGAAATTACCAGGAATCCAGTTGGAGAATTACGAAATGTTTTTCTGAACATGATTCACTATGCTGAACTTTGTATAGCAGGTGGTAGTGAGCATTTTAAACAGACTTTAAAATTACATTGCAACATTGTGAATATTTCTTTTTTGAAAAAGGCTAATAGAGAATCAATAAATGTAAGTAATCTAATATTACATTTTGCTTTGTATTTTAATATTTTTATTTCCTGGGGCTGGTTTTATTTAGCCCACTCTGTATAAAATAATATGATTGTTGGATTTACCATTAAAAATAACAGATTGAAATTTAAAAAAAAATAAATTCTATTCTGTAAAAATTTGTGGAAACAATTTTTTAATTTTTTGACTGTTTTGACCTACTGGCCCATTAACAAGTAATTGCTTTTACTTATTTTTTATAGTTTTCAGGGTAGGAAATTTGTTCAATAATTATTGTAGAGATTGGAGCAGTTTATATCTATAATTTTTATTGGTAAATATTATTTTCTTTAAATTGCTGTGTTGTCATGCAAATTATTTTTCCCTCATAGGGAAGAGTACCTTAGAACACATAAATATTTATATACATTTATAACTTTTACTAAATGAAAAAATTTATTTAGAGTAGTTTTATTATTTTTCATTAAGAAAATAAGTTTGGTCATGAGAATAACAATTAATTATCATCTGTAAAGCTCATTGATTATTAAAATTTAAGCTGTATGCAAAGAGTAAAACTTGACATTTGTGGAACATCACATTCAGCTTTTTATTGTAGAGTATAGAAAGATCTTAAAAATCCGTTTGTTTTTTATGGTGTATAATTAATTATTCTCAAAAAATATGTATTGTACATACATAGTAAAAGGTAGTGTTTACAAATAATTACTTGTTTCTTCATTTCAGATGTTAAAGAGGCATTTCAGGGCACGCCTAGTTGGATGAACTTAGAAACTGCATGTCATTATATGAAATTATCTATAGCATCATACGGATGCCATTTTGTCTTATTTCAGCATTGTGTGACTGGTGTATTTAAATTGTTACGCTATATGACTTGCTGTGCTTGTCTCAGGTATTTGTTATTAAGTAACTATTTTCATTGTAAAATTACTTATAATTTAATGAAAAATCCATATAATAGTTAATTTCAGTGTAGAAGCATTTTTTTTTTTTTCATTTGCCAGTGGCAGAATTTTTATTCTCATTTTAATGAATTTTAGTGAAATATTTTGTTATAAATTAATGAATTATTAAAGAGTCTTATTTATTTATTTTGTGAGTAATATCCCTAGATAAATTATTTATATTATAAAAACACACAGTTTTTAAATCACAGTAAACCCCTCCCTTAAACGTCTACTTAAAAATATCTGTTGGACAGATTGGCATGAAATACCATTGAACTTTGTATGTAGTTAATGTTTTAAATGAAAACATTACAAAATATGCAGTTTGTAATTATATTATACAATTCAGGAGTGTGGTTGAAGAGTCATTATACAAATTGATAAATATTCTTTCAGTATAAATGTATTCTAAACGTGATTAACACATTTGTTTCTGTTCTTGTGTTTCTGTGGTTACTGCTCCTTGGTGTACCTGCAATTCTTTCTTTTTTTATTCTACCTCTTTTGAGTCAGTTCTGCGTATAGGGTAAGTCAAAAATTTAACTTAAATCTCATTCTAAACCTATAACTTCATAATTTATTTTTGATCAAGGAGGGTAAGGAATTATTCAATGGAGTGAAAACCTTTACTCAATCTTATAAATATAGGTTTAATTTATATTTATTTCTCAAACATGGCACCGCTGATATGTTAAATAAATAAATTAACAATTAATATAATCCACCTTATCAGCATGTTGATATGTTCTCTAGATCTTTTGGCTTACTTGGAAGCTATCATCAGGAGTTAAAATTAACACATTAAAGTCAAAGTTTAAAAATCATAGTTCTCCGTCATAGTCCAGTCCTACTAATATACTAGTAGGACCAGGACAGTCATGACTGTTTTAAAATTTTAACTATGATTTTTAAACTTTGACTAATGCATTAATTTAACTCCTGATGATGGCTTCCAAGTAAGCCGAAAGATCTAGAGAACGTATCAATGTGCTGGTAAGGTGGATTATATTAATTGTTAATTTGTTTGTCTAATTTATATTTGTTTCCATCTCTTCTGATAGGGACCAGCAAGTTCTGAATGATCTGTTTTAAAATATCACTCAGAATTATTTCTCTTATATATTACAGTCCAGTTCAATTCTACTTTTTTTAAATACTTTTTTCCATGAGTTTTTCAATATTATTTAATATTTCTCTAACAAATGAAGTCTTTACTATTGTTATTTGTTTAACAGTTAAATTAAATTTAAAAAAAAATTATTGCAATATTAAAAATTTAAAAAAATATCTTTTGATATCATAATTCAACTAATACTTATAGATTTATTCTTTCTAGATGCACTTTCATTCTAAATCTTTTACAGTTTCATAAATAATTGAAAAATTTGCTAACTTCCTTATCAGAATGATAATGACTTAGACTTTCATCTGAATGATCCCAAAGCTTCAAGATATATGTTGAATTAATCACAAATATATATATATATATGTGTGTGTGTGTGTATTTTTTGTTGGAATATTCAAATAATTCATTAACATATTGACCACTACGTTAATAAAATTTAATATTATATAAAATATAAACCACCAAAACACAGTAATTAGGTAAGTTAAACTTACTATATTAATTTCCAATTACTAGTTTCCACAGTATCCCGCATCTTCAGTTGGTATTAAATTCTATATCTATTACATTAAAACAAATTTTTTTAATTTTTTGTCATTTTATTTCAAATTATATTTTATATTTTGAAATTTTGTATATTATAATGAGCATATTAAGATCTAAATTTTAAACATAATTTCAAATAAAATGACAAAAAATAAAAGAAATCGTTTTAATGTAATAGATATACAATATAATACCCACTGAAGATGCGGAATACTGTGAAAACTAATTACTGGAAATTAATATGGTAAGTTGAACTTATCTAATTATTGTGTTTTGGTGGTTTATATACTCGTATCATATGATTTATATTTTATATGGAATATTGTATGTGTGTGTGTGTGTGTGTGTGTGTGTGTGTGTGTGTGTGTGTGTGTGTGTGTGTGTGTGTGTGTGTGTGTGTGTGTGTGTGTGTGTGTGTGTGTGTGTGTGTGTGTGTGTGTGTGTGTGTGTGTGTGTGTGTGTGTGTGTGTGTGTGTGTGTGTGTGTGTGTGTGTGTGTGTGTGTGTGTGTGTGTGTGTGTGTGTGTGTGTGTGTGTGTGTGTGTGTGTGTGTGTGTGTGTGTGTGTGCGCGTGCATGCGCGTGCATGTATGAACTTAAGATAAGATAATGTTTAGTAGTTTGTATTACATTTTTAAATAAAAGTGAAATTTGATATCTGTGTCTAACTATGTAATGTAATGTAATGAAATTATATTTATCCTTAGTATAAGAAATAGCAAATTAATTTTAAAAATGTATCAAGTTTGTGTGAAACAGGAGATACCTGGGATAAATTTTTTTTAATATATGTATAGTGTTTTTTTTTGTTTCAATAATGTTTTTGCAGTGCATACTGCTTCAAGTTGATAAATATATTAATTGATTAAAAAGCTTATTTTTTTTAAAACAAAGAAGAGTTTAATTAATTTTTCAAATGTAAATTTAAAACTGTGTAAAGAAAAAATGAAATAAATAATCTTCAAAAAAGTACTCTCATTTGACTAATAATCTCTTTATATTTACTGCTTTTGTGCAATTCAATAAACTATTTTCATAATACATCTAAAAATTATGTTTCATATTACATTCTAAAAACACAGTAAATGTCTTTAAGAAGTTTATCCATTTTTGAATAATGTATTAAAATTAATTTATAATTTAAATTTCTCTTCTAGAGTAAAATATTAGAATTAAATAAAATAATTAGAAAAAATATTCATCAATGTTTCATGATTCTTATAAAATCAATCAGATATTATTTGTGTTTAGAGAAAGTTACTCTGATATTATCTTTGTGAAATAGAAATTATGTTAAAATGTGGCTCTCTGCATTTTCAAAAGCAATAATGGAGGCGCCTTCCTTGGTAAAATATTCCAGAGGTAAAATAGTCCCCCGTTCGGATCTCCGGGTGGGGACTACTAAGGAAGGGGTCACCAGAAAAGTAAAAAATAACATTCTACGAGTCGGAGCGTGGAATGTTAGAAGCTTAAAAAGGGTTGGTAGGGTAGAAAATTTAAAAAGGGAAATGGATAGGGTAAACGTGGATATAGTAGGAATTAGTGAGGTTCGGTGGGAAGAGGAAGGCGACTTTTGGACAGGTGACTTTAGAGTAATTAACTCAGCGTCAAATAACGGGCAGGCAGGAGTAGGTTTCGTGATGAACAAGAAGATAGGGAGGAGAGCGGAGTATTTCAAGACGCATAGCGATAGAGTCATTGTAATAAGAATAAAATCAAAACTTAAACCGACAACGATTGTTAACGTCTATATGCCTACAAGCGCCCATGATGATGATGAGGTGGAGTGTGTATACGAAGAGATTGATGAAGCAATTAAACACGTAAAAGGAGATGAAAATTTAATAATAGTTGGAGATTGGAATGCAAGCATTGGAAAAGGCAAGGAAGGAAATATAGTGGGTGAATATGGGCTGGGCAAAAGGAATGAAAGAGGGGACCGACTTATAGAGTTTTGCACGAAGTATAATTTAGTAATTGCCAACACCCAATTTAAAAATCATAATAGAAGAATATACACTTGGAAAAAGCCAGGCGATACTGCAAGGTATCAGATAGATTATATCATGGTTATGCAAAGATTTAGAACTCAACTCGTTGACTGCAAAACTTACCCTGGAGCAGACATTGATAGCGACCATAATTTGGTGATAATGAAATGTAGATTGGGGTTTAAAAACCTGAAGAAAAGGTGTCAGATGAATCGGTGGAATTTAGAGAAGCTTGAGGAAGAGGAGGTAAAGAAGATTTTTGAGGAGGACATCGCAAGAGGTCTGAGTAAAAAAGATAAGGTAGAAAATGTAGAAGAAGAATGGGAGAATGTTAAAAAGGAAATTCCTAAATCAGCACAAGCAAACTTAGGCAGAATAAAGAGAACTGGTAGAAAACCTTGGGTTTCAGACGATATATTGCAGTTGATGCGTGAACGTAGAAAATATAAGAATGCTAGTGATGAAGAAAGTAAAAGGAACTATCGGCAATTAAGAAATGCTATAAACAGGAATTGCAAACTGGCGAAAGAAGAGTGGATTAAAGAAAAGTGTTCAGAAGTGGAAAGAGAAATGAACATTGGTAAAATAGACGGAGCATACAGGAAAGTTAAGGAAAATTTTGGGGTACATAAATTAAAATCTAATAATGTGTTAAACAAAGATGGTACACCAATATATAATACGAAAGGTAAAGTCGATAGATGGGTGAATATATTGAAGAGTTATACGGAGGAAATGAATTAGAAAATGGTGTTATAGAGGAAGAAGAGGAAGTTGAGGAGGATGAAATGGGAGAAACAATACTGAGATCTGAATTTAAGAGAGCATTAAAAGATTTAAATGGCAGAAAGGCTCCTGGAATAGACGGAATACCTGTAGAATTACTGCGCAGTGCAGGTGAGAAAGCGATTGATAGATTATACAAACTGGTGTGTAATATTTATGAAAAAGGGGAATTTCCGTCAGACTTCAAAAAAAGTGTTATAGTAATGATACCAAAGAAAGCAGGGGCAGATAAAAGTGAAGAATACAGAACAATTAGTTTAACTAGTCATGCATCAAAAATCTTAACTAGAATTCTATACAGAAGAATTGAGAGGAGAGTGGAAGAAGTGTTAGGAGAAGACCAATTTGGTTTCAGGAAAAGTATAGGGACAAGGGAAGCAATTTTAGGCCTCAGATTAATAGTAGAAGGAAGATTAAAGAAAAACAAACCAACATACTTGGCGTTTATAGACCTAGAAAAGGCATTCGATAACGTAGACTGGAATAAAATGTTCAGCATTTTAAAAAAATTAGGGTTCAAATACAGAGATAGAAGAACAATTGCTAACATGTACAGGAACCAAACAGCAACAGTAACAATTGAACAACATAAGAAAGAAGCCGTAATAAGAAAGGGAGTCCGACAAGGATGTTCCCTATCTCCGTTACTTTTTAATCTTTACATGGAACTAGCAGTTAATGATGTTAAAGAACAATTTAGATTCGGAGTAACAGTACAAGGTGAAAAGATAAAGATGCTACGATTTGCTGATGATATAGTAATTCTAGCCGAGAGTAAAAAGGATTTAGAAGACACAATGAACGGCATAGATGAAGTCCTACGCAAGAACTATCGCATGAAAATAAACAAGAACAAAACAAAAGTAATGAAATGTAGTAGAAATAACAAAGATGGACCGCTGAATGTGAAAATAGGAGGAGAAAAGATTATGGAGGTAGAATTTTGTTATTTGGAAAGTAGAATTACTAAAGATGGACGAAGCAGGAGTGATATAAAATGCCGAATAGCACAAGCTAAACGAGCCTTCAGTAAGAAATATAATTTTTTTACATCAAAAATGAATTTAAATGTCAGGAAAAGATTTTTGAAAGTGTATGTTTGGTGTGTCGCTTTATATGGAAGTGAAACTTGGACAATCGGAGTATCTGAGAAGAAAAGATTAAAAGCTTTTGAGATGTGGTGCTATAGGAGAATGTTAAAAATCAGATGGGTGGATAAAGTGACAAACGAAGAGGTATTGCGGCAAATAGATGAAGAAAGAAGCATTTGGAAAAATATAGTTAAAAGAAGAGACAGACTTATAGGCCACATACTAAGGCATCCTGGAATAGTCGCTTTAATATTGGAAGGACAGGTAGAAGGAAAAAATTGTGTAGGTAGGCCACGTTTGGAATATGTAAAACAAATTGTTAGGGATGTAGGATGTAGAGGGTATACTGAAATGAAACGACTAGCACTAGATAGGGAATCTTGGAGAGCTGCATCAAACCAGTCAAATGACTGAAGACAAAAAAAAAAGTTACATTGTGTGTAATTATTTTTCAATAAGATAATATTTTATTATCACTGAACAAATATGAACTTAAAATTGGTTAAATATTCTTAAAGTTTGATTTCAAATATATTACACTGGTAATATAAAAATGGAAGTTTTGACCAAAGTCAAAAAGCAATTGGCTGAGAGATCTTAACTATTGTAAAATTCATTGATAAATTATTTTATGATATAAGAGTCTATGTTGACTAAAAATTACTTACACTGCCTTTGTCATTATTATTTAATGATAATTAATAGTAGCATTATTATTTTTTATGAACTGTCTATTTCATGTGTAACAGTTGCTATAGAATATACTTTTATAATTTGATTTTCAGTTGCTTATTTTTTTGGATGTTTTCATTCATAAAGTTTTATTACTTATTACTTTCTCCTGTTATTTGTGTTTACTAATCATTTTTGTTATTTTTATATAGGAATAAGAAAACTGTGGTTAAAGATGACAACTGTTGTCTTTGTAGCTTAGCAGGTGTTAAGTATAGTTCTAAACTGGCTGAAGATGATATATTGTATGCAAATTTCAGAAACAGATTGTATGAGGTAATTCTATTAATTCATATATAAATTTTTCTCCAGTCTATGCTTTATTGTATAAAAATCTCTTTTAGTTGATAATTGACCCCCTTTTTATTCATTTTTTTTTTTGTCTTCAGTCATTTGACTGGTTTGATGCAACTCTCCAAGATTCCCTATCTAGTGCTAGTCGTTTCATTTCAGTATACCCTCTACATCCAACGTCCCTAACAATTTGTTTTACATATTCCAAACGTGGCCTGCCTACACAATTTTTTCCTTCTACCTGTCCTTCCAATATTAAAGCGACTATTCCAGGATGCCTTAGTATGTGGCCTATAAGTCTGTCTCTTCTTTTAACTATATTTTTCCAAATGCTTCTTTCTTCATCTATTTGCCGCAATACCTCTTCGTTTGTCACTTTATCCACCCATCTGATTTTTAACATTCTCCTATAGCACCACATCTCAAAAGCTTTTAATCTTTTCTTCTCAGATACTCCGATTGTCCAAGTTTCACTTCCATATAAAGCGACACACCAAACATACACTTTCAAAAATCTTTTCCTGACATTTAAATTCATTTTTGATGTAAAAAAATTATATTTCTTACTGAAGGCTCGTTTAGCTTGTGCTATTCGGCATTTTATATCACTCCTGCTTCGTCCATCTTTAGTAATTCTACTTTCCAAATAACAAAATTCTACCTCCATAATCTTTTCTCCTCCTATTTTCACATTCAGTGGTCCATCTTTGTTATTTCTACTACATTTCATTACTTTTGTTTTGTTCTTGTTTATTTTCATGCGATAGTTCTTGCGTAGGACTTGGAGTTCACTTGGAGTTCTGCAGCTGGTGGAATAAAAATCGACAACTCGTCGATTGTTTATTGTTATGTTTATTGAAGAGGCAGATTTCATTCAAGAGGCATCAACAACTTTTGCAATGAGCTTACATGAGCAGAAATAAATTCTCATGAAATGGTGGAAGGCAATTTTCAACACTAATTTACCATCAATGTATGGTGCAGCTTTCTTCACAATCAGCTGTTTGAACTGTTCATATTACCTGGCCGCTTAAATGCGTAGGTCTACTTACACTTTCTTCCAGAATTGCAGCAGCTGCTTGAAGATTTTCCTCTAGCACTGAGATGTAAATTATACTTCTAGCATGATGGTGCACCTTCCCACTTCTCTTGAGCCATTTCCACTCACTTAACTCATCATTTCCCTGAAAAATGATCAGTTGTTGAGGTTCACATTCCTGGCCACCAAGATTGCCTGATCTAACTCCTTTATATTTTTGCGTCTGGGATGAATGAAAAATATATTCTACACAAACAAAAATATATTCTCATAAGAAACTAATTGTCCACATTATAGATGTGGCTGAGCAACTTAAGGACAGCCCTAAAGAACTAAAAAGAGCAACAAAAGCAGTACAGAAGTGTGCCAAAAATTGTTTTGAAAATGGCAGGCCCATTTTTGAACATTTATTATAAATTAGTACGTATAATGCACTTTGGTCTAGTGTACTGTTTCTAAATAAAATTCAAATTTTCTTTATTTTATTAAACATATTTTACCCATTTTGTTCAGAATTAAATTCTGTACAAGTTTTGTTTTAAAGTTTTGTGTATTTATTATACCTATTTAACATTATTGTATGTCAAATGTAAAAAAAAAACAGATTCTTTTACCGCAATTTATTGGTTTTCGCCCCACATTTCTCAAAAAATACTGTGGATATGGTTCTGGGATGCATTTTATTCAAATTTTCAGGTCAAAAATCATAAGAAATCACTAATTCTGTCCCTTAATGAACGTCCTAAATATATCAGTACGACCTCATTTCATTGGGGTAGCTGAAATCCAAGCAAAATGTTTTACTAGTCATAACTCGCAAATGAAGTATTTAGGACATATGTTTATTGAATTTTTTCCATTATTTTCATTACTAGAATAAGTTATGAATCTCCTGGGAGAACTTCATGATGCATCTGTGTATGTCTATGTTGATTATGGATCTAAATTTGTCAAAGTCAATCCAGAGGATTTATTTTTTAAATATTTTGCACTCATATTAATTTCTGGTATTATTACAATTTATATTTACATATCAGACATCAAAAATTTAAAATCAAAGATCATGCACATGGTACATATGATCTAAATCGTGAAGTAACATGGTTGAGGAATTATTTAACTTGCAATGTGCAGTATTCAATGTTATGAATAGTTGAAATTTTGGTTGAACTATTTTACTTATCCAAAGTACTTGTTTTACAAAACAGTTTACTTTTGCTACCATTATTATTATTATTATTTTTCTATTAAAATAATTAATAGTGTGAATACATTACTCACAAAATTCACTTCCAAAAACCTAAATGATCACAAAATTGTTTATTTACTGTCATTGTTACTTAGAAATTTGGGTTATTTTATTCAGGTTATGGGTTTTAGAGGCAAAAATGTACATAAAACCAATTGCATGTTTTATTATGTTTTAATAAGTTTATTATTCAATAATTAATACATACATATCTTCTTTTGTTAATGCTAGAATTGGTCTTTTGCAGCTGATCTCCAAATATCACAGTTCTCTGCAAGTCCATTAAACTATATTTTATATATATATAAAGTAGAGGCCTAGTAGTTGTCCTTAAGATATTGCCTTGGTCCGAATGTGAAATGAAACTATCTTGCTGTTACTCTATGTGTACTGAGGCATATTATGTTAAGCATCATAAAATTTGGCAGATAACTTTGCTGTGTAACTGTAACATAAAAAAAAAAAATAGTAGAAAAAATTTAACTACACTATTAGGTTGATCAGTTTTCTCTGTAAAATGTATTTAACAACACTTGCACATCATTTTTTTACTTTTTTTTTATTAGCATAGTAATAGGAAAATAGTTTTTCAGGAGATTTTTGGAAGAGTAAAATTTAGACTACTATAAAAAGAATAGCAGATGTTGATAAAAAATTTTATATTCTAATATATTTTTCATATAATCCTTATTTATTACTCTGCCAAGTACCAGTTCGTTAAACTGGTACTTTTTACTTCCATGTACAAAGTAAAGCATGTAAAGTAAAGTAAAATTGTGATCGTGAAAAAATTTGATTTTCAGATTTCAATGGAAATATCCATTTTGACCATCCCTGAATCCATTTTGACTAGTTTGGCGTGACATCTGCTTGTACGTATGTGCATATGTATCTTGCATAACTAAAAAAAAAATAGCCGTAGGATGTTGAAATTTTGGATTTAGGATTGTTGTAACATCTAGCTGTGCACCTTATCTTTTGATTACAATTGACTGGACCAAAAGTGTCTAAAAAAGCCAGAAATCCAAAAACTTTGGATTTTGGACATTTTCTTAACTGAAGTAATAAGCCCTCATTGAGAGCTTTTCAACGATAAACCATAAGTGATAATTATTTTCATTGGTTCCAGAGTTATAGCTAAATAAAATTTTAATTAATGAAATATTTGGATCTTACAAGGTGAGGGCACATCGGTTCAAATCGGACTTCATCTCCTTTTTTTTAACTTTTTTTTTAATTTAAATATATTGATTTATTAATAATTGTTAACTTTTGATTGTATAAAAAATTTTACAATAAATAATAATTCAATAGTACAATAAAAAAAATATCAGAATGAAATGAAATTTTATGTACTTTTTATTTAAAAAAAAATGTGTATATGAGATTTAATAGGCATACAAGTAAGTCATAGAGTTTTTTCAAATATGCCCATGATTGTTTTTGCAAAAGAAGCGCATTCTGGGATGTGATGATTGTTTTGTGATAAATTTGGTATTGTTGGAATCATCAGTGCAACATGAATTCAACAATAATGATTTGAAATTGGAATAAAATTATGGAAATGCAAGATGATTGTAGGTTTGAAGCTACTTTGTGTATTAAAAATATGCATTTATAACAGCAGTCTTCTATTCAAGCATTGATAGTTTTGACTTAATATTATAATGTTGTGAATAGTAAGTACTAAATTACAGCTAAGTACTTGAATGAAAGAACTGTCTGTTTTCATAAATAAAAAAAGAAGAAAACTACACAGAACATCTTTTTATACATTTTACATAGAAAAAATTGATTAATCTAGTGATTCTCAAACTGTGTGCCATGGGGAGCCGCAGCCTCTTCACAGGGGTGCCACGAAATACTGTAAAAATTTCATAATTAATTGAATCAAGACATTAATTGAATCAACCACATACCTTATACTACTTCTCTACATAATCGCCACATGAATTAAGACATTTATTGTAACGATACACCGGCTTCAATATACTCTTGTCGTATTCTTCTGCTGCCAGTCCATTTAGCCACTGATTATTAATTTAATGTTAATAAAGTAAAAAATAATGAAGATACACAAGTTTTATCTATTTTGATCTCTTACTTACAAATAGTCATACTTTTACTTAAGGTAGGGTGCCATGGAAAAATTTTAATTGAAAAAGGGTGCTGCAACTAGGAAACGTTTGGGAACCACTGGATTAATCTAATGGTGTAATTAGAATTTTTCTGCAATTTTTTTTTAATGAAAATAGTACAGCAAAATCAGCTACCAAATTATCTACTGCTTAATATAATAAGTAGATCTTCATTGGGTAAACAGTTGTTCTGTGAACAGTATTGAAAAAAATAGATCTGACCACACACCTTGTGTAAAGTTAACCTTACTATAGAACTTATGTGAGCACATGATACATGTTCGACAATCTACATGTTAAGCCTTACTCAAGACCAAATGCTCAGATCTTTATTTATTTAAACACAGAGGGAGTTCCTGTGGTGGTCATTGTAAGTTTCTTTTGGATAACATCAGTGAAAGATTCTCCATATGAACAATTACATGATCATGTAGATGATTTGAATATATGAGAGGTTATCTCTAAAGTAAATACCATTTCATTGTAAATAAATTTATTCTGAAAACTTTATTAATATTGTTTTTGTTTCTCCTAAACCACATACCTTATACTACTTCTCTACATAATCGCCACATGAATTAAGACATTTATTGTAGCAATACACCAGCTTCAATATACCCTTGTCGTATTCTTCTGTTGCCAGTCCATTTAGCCACTGATTAACAGCATTTTTAAGTTCATCGTCACCTGTGAATTGCTTACCACTCAAAGATTTTTTTTCAATTACCCAGACAAATGGTAATCAGAAGGAGCTAAGTCTGGACTATATGGTGGGTGATTGTAAAATTCCCTTCTAAATGTTTCAGTAAATCATGTGTCGGACCCACAACATGTGGACGTGCATTATCGTGCAGCAGGACGATGCCATCGGTCAGCCGCCCATGTCATGATTTTGAATGGCAAGCTGTAACTTAAGTAGAGTTTCGCAGTAGGCTTCTGCATTTATAGTTGTTCCATGTAGCCTGAAATCAATCAGCAGTATGCCAAACCAATCCCAAAAGACTGTGGCCATCAGTTTGCTTCCAAATGGCTGTGGCTTGACCTTTGTTGGTCTGGTAGGTGATTGAGGATGATGCTATTCACTTGACTGCTGTTTTCTCTGTGGCATGTAATACAAAATCCGTGATTCATCGCCGGTAACAAATGAATTAAGGAACTCATCACCATTTTCTGTGTAGCGCATCAAAGATTCAAAAGCAGATCTCATTCGGATTTTTTTATGATGTTCTATTAAGATGTGTGGCACCCAACATGCACAAAAATTCTGAAGCCTAAATGGTCATGAACAATGCGACCAATAACTGCTCTTGAAACATCAGAAAAAGAAGGGCCAGGTCGAAAATCGTTGTGCGACGATCTCTCTGATTTCATCATCGACGCGTTTCAACAAGTTCTCGGTGGTTATGGAAAGTTTTGTTTCATTGATTTAAATTGGATTTTTGCTTATTTGAATTGATTTTTCATCCAGTAATTCAAATATTGTAAACAAAACATATGTTGTAAGTATTTCAAAATTTGTCATTGTGTTACTCGTTTTAAAATTAAAAATTTTTAGTTTTAATTTTTTATATAATTGCTTTTGTATGAACTATATGTGTTTTAGTTACCATTTTGTGTTATTGCTGATCACAAAACTAAGTCAGTTGTAATTACGATAAGAGGTTCAATGTCTTTAAGAGACATATTCACTGATCTTACTGGTGTTCCAGAAAAACTAGAAGTGGAGGGTGTACCTGAAGATTCCATGGTAATTGTTTGTTTTGTATTTTACATTATGTTGTCATTCATTATGTTTTATTTTTTATGTTTATTGTTGTGTGTGATATTTTTTATGTTCTTACCGTAAAAGATCTTAACTATATGGTGTTTCATCTCATATAGGGAGGGTTCAGAGATTGTTGTCTGTAAAAATATATATATATATTTTTTATTTTACTATGACTTTATTTCCTCATATATTTATTGTAATTTATATCTTCTTTACTCAATAATACTTAGTCTTTATTTACTATGTTGTGGTATATAGTGAATAAATAAGAATGACATTCTTTACTGCAAATTATTTATTTCAGAATATGATTATGTGATGTAATATAAAGTTACATGTGATTCATTAAACATTACAGTTGCATCTTAATTGTTACGTGTTAACTGATACTATGCTTGTATAAGAAAGTTCTGATGAAAGTGGATAATTCTGAATATAATCTTACTATTTAACTATAATGTTAGCAACAATGAATACACTTATACAATAGCTTGAACCAATTTTAAAGAAGCTATTGGCCATTTTATCACAGTGTACCATTTGCTTTCCTTTAACTGGGAATAAATGATGACTATGGCAGTAGTTAATTGTGAATTCTAAGTGGAGATTTGATTTCTCCATTCAACATTTTATAATAGTGCTAAATTTTTGAATGAATTTTGTGAAATTTATGGACCTAGAGAATGAATAAAAAAATAGTTAAGTGTGTGGCATCAAGAGTTAAATGAAGACTACACAAATATTTATGATAAAGAGAGGAGTTGAAATTGCAGTGTTCAGATATATGATCTAGAATGCTTTTTTTATGAAGTTAAAAAAAAAGATTGATGGTTTACAATTAATGCTTTGATTTTTACTTTTTTTTTTTGTAAAGAATAGTGTATAAAATTATCACAGGAAAACTCTCGTTTCATGAATATTTGTACAGTCTTCATTAAACTCATAGTGCCACACACTTACCTCTGTATTCATTACTGTATGTCAGATGGTTCCTGTTATTGTTAACTAACAGGGACAAAAATTCAGTGTTAGTATCTGCAATGCATTTTTGAATTTATGAGTTTTGAATTTTCAATTTTGCAGTTGTTATTATTTATTATGATTATTACAGTGTGTGCCTATGCAATACTACATGGCACTGTTCAGAAAATCAGAAATTTTATTAGTAACTTTTGATCATCTTACTTGTCACCTTACATGTCTTTCATCATCTAGAGAATAGTTTTTATTCTTTAGAGTTCTAGAAGATTTAAAAGTTTAAACAGTATTGCTAAATTGACTTAAATCTCTACTGGCATATTTTTGTGCACAGGTGGATTTCTATGAATAAAATGATTATAGATAAAATAAGGCAATAAAATGATTATTTGTTAATAGTAAAATGTACTCAGAGATTAGAGGAGAGTAGATAGAATAATAAAACTTTTAGTTACAAATAATGAACAGATTTATAATATTTATAAATAAATTTGTATATTTAAGAATTCAGTTCAACTTTTACTTGAATATCTAGGCCCACAATATTTTTCCTGGTTTGAAGTGGAACTAAATTATATTTGGATTAGTCTACAATCTAAAAGATTCTTACGATCCAATTTTCAGTTTTGGGTTCAAGGATTTAAGAGACATGATTTAAATATTTCATATGTACCACATTGGTATTTGTATTAAATGTTTGATACATAAGAGAAGAACATTGTGGTGGTACCATAGTGACATTTGTTCATAATCATTTTCACATAACTGCTTAGTTTAATATTTTATGATACTATTGTTATACAATTATGTACACAAATAGCACAGGGTTCTTGACCCTGAAATAAAATGTAATAAATTATTTTTCAATAATGGCTTAATTGAAAAGTTAATTAGTGCATCATTGAATGCAAGTTATCTTGTATTGAAATAAAATAAAATAGTAAATAGAAAAATAAACTTACACTGACAATTCCGTAGAACAACCGGAAACAATGAAACAACAAAAACAAAATAAACATAACACAAAACAAACTAAATATAATTTTAAATAACAAAACTGTAAAGATTATATTAAATCTTCCAAAGATTGTAACATTGTTATGAGACTTCCTTTTTTTTCAGCATAATTTCTCCCCTTTTTATCCAGAGATACCTGCAGCCTTTGTCCTACAGCTTGGTTGCTATTGCCAGAAAACTGACTTTCAACTTTCGTTTTCTGCATTAGGCCATCTTTGTCCGTACTCCTTAGAGATTTAACCACATTAATAGCAGGTCCCTCAGCATTCTTATTTTTCTTTAAATTCATCATCTTCAGTTGGGTAATTAAGAGCATTGCTGAAATTCTGGATGACTGAAAACATATTTTCAATAGGGGATTCCAGAATACAAAAGTTTCAGCATATTGGTATTGGAATATGGCTCCAATTCATCACACCTGATCTGAAGCTCACAGTTTCTTTATCCCAAAACTGTAATCTCATAAGTTTAAAATTCTATCAACTCCTAGATTTTCTCTATATATTTTATCTACAATCTAACTTCTGTAATCGGGTTAAAGATATATTTCAGCATAAAACTTTCCTCATTGGATGTATCATGTATAATATTGCTCAATCTTTTTCCGTATTACAAAAACCTCACCTTGATATTTTATTTTCTTCGTCCAGAAATATTTTCTTCATTCATCATTAAAAATTGCACTTGTAACATGAAATATGCCATGGCAGTTATGATAAGTAATCTGCAATTGTTGATCTGTTACAGATTTTGCGCATTTGATACAAAATATAATAATAATAATAAAAGTAGTTTTAGCCTCAAATACTTATTTAAGAACTATAGCACAACTGCACTTGACTACTGCTTACTCATAATACAGATGTTTTGCTTATTTAAGCAACTTATAACTTATATGTTGTCATGCTTGCAAACCTCAGCAATAAAGTCAGCTCTTTCTTTGAATATTTATTTTATTTTCTGTAATGTATTAAAGCTTTTATTTATTAAACATTCAACAGTTTATATGCTTAACATGATTTGTTTCAGGCACATAAAGGAATGTTAATGTGTGCTGTTAGATTGAAAAAACACATAGAAGACATGGGTATATTAGATAAAACATTTGCAATGTACCCTACATATAATCTTGTATTAACAGGTAACATTTAATTTAAACAGCATTATCTTTTTTTCATATATCTTTAAAAGAAAAAAAAAAATAACTATTAGCATGACTGTTACATACATAGTGAATAAACATTTTATTCTTATTATTAATTTATTTTGTATTTTTTCTTCTTGTATTTTAATTGGCATCAACTGCCATTACGACGGATATTAGCCACTAATAAAAGCCTGCTGCACACAGGGAAACTATATCCAGTTTTGTTTAACTCTGGTGATCTATTGAATTTGATTCATTAACTCACTCACTGTAATTCATTCATTTTGTAACTGAAAAATAATGATATTTTTTCACTCCAAAAACTTGACAAATTATTGTTCTTTTAATTTTTTTAAAAATGGTAATGCAAGCTTATTAGATACAGAATAATATCTAAATTAATTACTACTTTCTTTGAATATTTTTCAATAATTATTTCCTCAAAATAGAATTTAAAACTTTTTGTAGGTATAGTAACTTTAGAAAAGTTTTAGTATATTTCATATATTGAATAGAAATGTTTTCAAATTAAATTAATTATTACTTGATTAGCACATCATTTTAATATTACAGTAAATTTAACTGGTTACTCTTTGTTTATAATAATTATTATAGAGCAGAAGGCTGTTCATTGTGTGTACTTAAAACAGGAGAAAGAATTCTGTGTTTTATTTTTAAAAGTTTGATATTACTTGCAGTTTCCGCCAAGTAATGGCGAGCGAGGATTGGTGACTATTACTACCTATTGTAAAAACATGTTCCTTGCCCTTAGTAATCCCCCTTACCAAATTCGTTCAGTTCTATTTTTAACAAATGAATGCAAAAATTTTGAAATGAAATACAGTCGGCTAATTCTGTACTGTACATTGTAAAATGTAATAATGGATGACAAAATTTTATCTATTTCTAATTACATGATAAATATTGCAGTAGTTGGTTATTACTGTAACTTTAGTTACTTACTGGAAAATGAATTATCAGTTTTAATTCCTCAGCTAGAATGTTCTCCAAGCTGTCACCACTAGTTTCACTGTAATTGTCACTATTATAACTATCACTACATAAAGAGACAATGAAAGATACTATCAGAGAATCTATTAATGATTCTTGGCTCCAATATTCACCTTTGTTTTTTTAAATCTTTTCAAAGTAAGGTCTCCAGTGTTCATAGCTCATTGAATTCATTTTACCTTTATACAGTTTCTGCACTTTTGACATCTTAAACGTTGTGTTTGGCTTACAACATGATCTTTTACCTCTTACCATACCATCTAGATTGGATTTAAATCAGGATGGTAAGGTGAAAGCCAAAGAACTTGATGCCCACTTCTTTCTAACAGTTCATCAAATTGGTTTCATTTTCAGTTACTGTTGTTCAATTTATTTAGTGCATAAAGTTGTAGTTTACGCATTTGAGACAAAAGTGGAATATGATGTTTTTGTAGTCAGTCATGTCTTATTTCTTGCTTGATGACAGCGGATGTTTTTCAGAAAGGATATTATGATACAGAGCATTATCAATAACTACTACAGACTCAGGAGGAAGGTTAGGAACTAATTTTTCTTCAGCCCATTTCAAATAAGTTTTAGTATGCATGCTATCATGGTAATCACCACTTTTTGATTTGGCTGTCTAAGTTAACATTGCATTTGAAATAAAGCACATTTCACTTCTGGGGTGAATTATAATTAAGCATTTACCTTTATTTATTGGCAAATGAAGTCCTGCACCACTGTCATTAGCCCATGATTTTGCTGCTGATTGAGATAATAAAACATAGTATTCATCCAAATATATGATCACCCAGTTACATTCTCTAAAATCACTGATTGGCTGCAAATATGAAATCATTTTCTGCCTAATATCATGTTTTACAACTAAAATTTCCCTTTCGTTTTCTGTTTTGTGTTACTTAAAACCTAATTCTTTCAAAATTATTTGCTCTTAAACTAGTTTCATTGCCATTAAAATTAATTTGAATTTTTAATTCTTTACTTCTTTACAGAGGTCCTTTCTTTGAGTGAAATTCATTCACAGTTTGCCTAACCATACCTTTATCAAATCATCTAATCCGGTAACTGGTTTAGAACGTTTATTTTTTTTCAGGGTGATGAACAAACATTCTGGCCCCTTGGATTGAAGAAGTTCTATTTTTTCTTTTCTTGAACTTTGAACCTGAATTCTGGAAATGCTACAGTTTTCTCTTCACACTTCTTGTATAGGAATTAAATACTTGTCATTTTTTAATTTTCCTACAGCTAAACATTCTTTCTTCATGAAATCATACACATTTACAATTTCATGTGCCTGTCTTCAAAGTTTTTTACCCTTCACAACAGGGTTAAATTCAGCCATAATTAGTTAATTAGTTAATTGACCATGTAACAAAATACACAACACATGCCAAAAGAACCATACCGAGAGGCAGAACCACAGAACTGAACTATATATACATGGAAAAGCAAAAGAGAAACAAAAATAAAATAAAATATAAATAATTGTTTTGTATTTGAAACAACAGTTGCATCATGTTTATGCTACTAAGAGATGACTAATCATGGTGTGCCAATGATTTAGAGAACAATAGTATAGCAATGACATGCGGGCTGATCATCCAAGCTCACCGTTACATGGTGGCTACTGTATATAAGATTATTACAGTTGTTTTGTTATTCAGATAATATGCTGTCTGTCTGGTTTGAGTAACATATTGCATGTTTATCTCTTCGTATTGTATCAGAAATAAATTTAATTGCTCAATATATCTATAGCAATGAATAAAACATGATTTTGTCTATTAGGATTTTGTTCTGTTCTCACTCATTACAAATTCCAGATGGAAGAGTGTCAATGGCTTATGAACAGACTTAGCATCCAACTATTATTACAGATGATTACTGCACCAAATAGATGCATTTGTCAGACAGAATCATAGACACACGCACGCACACACACACACACACACACACACACACACACACACACACACACACACACACACACACACACACACACACACACACACACACACACACACACACACACACATACACACACACACACACACACACACACACACACACACACACACTCACACAC
Organism: Lycorma delicatula; assembly: GCF_047948215.1. Classification (NCBI taxonomy): domain Eukaryota; kingdom Metazoa; phylum Arthropoda; class Insecta; order Hemiptera; family Fulgoridae; genus Lycorma; species Lycorma delicatula. Next base: position 172,645,504 of record NC_134458.1, read on the forward strand.
ACTCACACACTCACACACTTAATGACATTCATGAAAAGTGTTTGTTCCTTTCTTGTGCCATTATTCATAAAATTGTCATTGTTGATCTCAGGTATGCAAAAACTCGTATGAGATGGGTTTTGTGCATGCATACTGATCAACCTAAAGTAAAGAGTAGGGAGTGTTGCACTATCACTTTTAGACTTATATAAATGATCATGCGCTTAATTTCTCATATGCATTGTGACATTTGAAGAAACTAGGTTTTCTTGTTATACTGTTAAAAAAATAACCGAACCTTTTTAATTACGCACCAACTTAGATATCTAATGATGTGCAGTTGGCAGCATTGTGTTCCATATAACATGTGGTTCCTCTGTAACCACATGTTCTTGGATTGTTGATGTCACATTTAGTTTTTGTGCTATTGTTATTTGAGTGCAACAAGTTTAAGTGTTAGTAGTCATTTTTGTAATGTGCATTTTTCAGGAGCAATGATACAACGTAACATTTTGCGTGAAACTGGGGAAAAATTTCACAGAAATTTTTCAAGGTTTGAAACAAGCTTATGGAGATGATGCTCCGGGTCATACACAATGCTGCGAATGGTTTTCACGATTTAAAAGTGGTCGTCAGTCAATTGAAGATAACCCTCAACCAAGAAGGCCTTTGACTTCAACTGATGACACCCACATTCAGAAAATCAACGATCTGGTGCGTGCAAATTGCTGATTGGCTGTTAGAGAAATTGTAGAAGAAGTTAGCATCTCAAGTGTATCATGCCAAGACATTTTGACTGAAAAATTTGTACATGCATCGAGTAGCAGCAAAGTTTGTTCCTTGTTTGATGACTGAACAGCAGAAAGAACACCTAGTGGACTTTGTCAGCAATTTCCTGAACAAGCTGATGATGATGAAACATTCATGCAAAGGATCATAAAGGGAGACAAAAACTGGGTTTATGGCTATGACATTGAAACAAAAGTTCAGTCATCAAAAAATCACACCACAAAAATTGCTACTAACACTTAAACCCGTTGCATTCAGATAACAGTAACAAAAATTAAACAAGATATCAACAATCCACAAATATATGGTTACAGAGGAGGTTATGCAGAACACAATGCTGCCAACCGCATGTCACTAAATATTTTCGTTGGTGCATAATTAAAAAAGTTCAGTTATTTTTTGAACAGACTTAGTACTGAAAAGCCAGTGTAAGTTTGGTGGAATGGTGTTAACTTTTATTTGTTATGTAAACCCAAGAGGTTTAAGCAGTCACTCTCAATTCAGAAAATCATAGTGATGGTAGTGGTGATGTTCTAGGTTGAAAAGATCCACTCTTTGTTGAGTTTATAGTGAAAGAAATTTTATAAATGTTTACTGTTTATTAACATTTACAGTTATGTCTCGAAAGTGCAGTGGGCAATTCAGAAATGCAGGAGAATTCTATTGACTGCTGAATCCTTCATCATAACTACACCTGGCTTCACACTTCTGGTCAAACATGACACTTTCAATTGTTTCAAATGAGAAGTTTATTATCATACATCCTTTAATCTGGAATTGGCCATTAACAATTTTCACCTCTTTATGAAACAGAAGATCTTTTTAAGAAGAGTACATCACTTTTATCATGTTGAAGAGCTGAAGGAAGTAATTTATTTATGAAAAGATTGGCAGCATTTGTGGATGACTACAAGTACAGAAATGTTGTTATACATTGGGATGTTTAGGCAAAAATTAGCATAATTATGTGGAAAAATGATTTAAGGTGTTAGAAATAAGATAAGCATTTTATTAAAACATGTTTATTGTTTACTTTCTTATTAAAATGATTTTGGTCCATACTTACATCACCATTTTTTTTTTTTTTTTTTTTTTTTTTTTTTTTTTTTTTTTTGAGTGGTTTATTATGGGATCTGGGTGATTTAGAGAGATGCGTAAACTATCATGATATTTGTTTTTGCAAATGTGACAACATAATTAAAGTTCAGTGTTTCAGACTTAGTTTCTGTATTTATGAATTATATGGAAATCAGAATTTTATTTTATAATCTTTTTTCCCTGGCTTCCAGATATTTCATTCATTATTTACAAGAGATCTTTGATAACCAGGTAAAAGTGTATTAGTATTTTTCTCATTCTTTTTTAATATAAATCTATGGTGTATCTTAAAATAAGGTCTATTTTGAAATCAAAACATAACTAAAAAATATAAACAAACTTTATCATTTATAAAAAAAACATTGCTACTTTCAACTTAATTCAACATATTTTTTGTAGTGTTTCACAAGCTTTTTCATTCCCTCTTCAAGAAATTCTGCCGCTAGTGACTTAAATTATTAGTAAGCCATTTTTCAATTTGTTATCTTTGTGATGCAAGCCACTGTTTAAGGTAAAGAAAAAGAAAATAAATAACTGCTGAGAGCTAAGTCTGTGCTACAGGGTGGAGGATTGAAAATTTTCCAATTAACTCACTGTCTGACTTGCTGTGTGTGGCCAAGGATCATCATGCAAAAATAAACCCTCCAGTATAACATCCTACATTGATAGTTTTTTATAGCCCTTAATATTTCACAATATATATCATCATTCACAGTAGTTCCGCAATTACTAAATTTGACAAGGACAACATCTTTTCTCCCAAAAAAGTGTAGCCATAAGCTTCTATACCACTGAATATTCTTGTTTGAACTACTTTTGTCTAGGAGATGAATGTTGCCATTCCACTGATTGCTGCTTTGTCTTGACATTCAAATAATTCAAATAGGAGATCCAGGTTTCATCTTTGGTAACAGTATAATCAAACAATTCATCACCTTCATTTTAGTAACACTGCAAAAATTTCATGTGCTGCAATAAGATGTTTTTCTGTGTATGTGTCGGTTAACATCTTTGGTACACATCTGGCACACAATTCTCTATAGCCCAATTTTTCAATCAAAACTTATAAATCAAATTCTTTGAAGCATCAAAGATAATTGTGAAATGGTGGAGACCCAATTTTCTTAAGTAAAATTGTGTTAAGTAAGTAAATTGTGTTAAATTAAAAAGATAAAACCATTTCTGCTTAGGAAATCAGAGATTTATAGAACAAATTTTAAGAATAAAACTTGTGTAATTAAATTTATATTTTCAGATGAATGCAATTTTACCTGGTTGCCACAGTTTTGTGATGTTTAAGAATTGTTTTGTTTTTTTTTTACTACATTATTTGGAGAAAAAGATTCTTAATTATTATGTTTTTGTGATCTGATTGCTTATTAAAAGAACATTTTAATTATGTAATTTCCTATCATGTTGTATTTGGCTGAAACTTTGTATTAAATAATAGTAATCTGTATAATTTTTTGTAAGTGTCAGCTCTTATTTTTCTATGGAGAATACTATGAATTATAAATAATTGCAAACCCATTATTACCTCTAATTATTATTTGGGTATTAACTATATATACATGTGTAATATATATATATATGTAATACATGTGATGATTAAAAATCTATTTTAATGTAAATTGTTCTTTTTAATGCAGGGCACAGTTTAGGAGCAGGTGTTTCAATTCTGTTAGGACTTTTATTAAGACCTGTGTATCCTGATATTAAAGTGTTTGCGTTTGCTACTCCTTGTAAGTAAATGAACTATTTTTTCAAAATATAAGTGCATTTTATGTAACATTTAATTATTCATAATTTATGCCTGCAACATCCAGTAGTTATTAAATATAATAATTTTTCAAATTTTATTTTATTTCATTAAAAGAGATTTGAATATTTTTAGAGTGTTTTTGCTGCTAGTGACTTTGCTGTTAATTTGAATGCTGACTAACAGATGATTCTACAGATGTTGTTAAATAAATTTTTCTTTACTCATAATTTTTACTTGAAGATTTAGTTATTGCTTGCTCTCTTTTTATACATTATGCATTATGATACATAATTTTTGTATGATACATTTCAGTCATTTAACCTTTAGGTCAGATATACCAAACGGTATATCTGTCTAAGTTTTATAGGTCTTCAAGTGTAATTGTACCTTAATTATATATGGAGGTTCATCCTTTAAAAATGTTATAAAAATCTTGTGTATTATTTTAGCTAAAACTTTCTTCAATATTAGAAACTTGTGATTTTTCATATTTTATTTTTTTCTGATCTTTATGTTTTGACTGTTATTTTCTGTAGTTATTTATAATTTTCAAAATCTGTTTCTTTTCTGCAGTTATGTCAAACCTTCCATTTATTTTGTTTACTTCTGTGAGTACTTATTGCAGTCATGGATTCACCAAAGACTGTTTTTGACTAAATAATTTTTTTAATTTTCTTTCTGGTTTTTAAGGTCATGTTTTTAATGTTTTCCCAGTCGCATTTGTTATTTTAATTTCTGTTTTTAGTTCTTTGCTTAATTTGATTTTTCTGAGTCACATTTAGGAATATTAATGGTTTTTATTCATTTAAATCTTTTTAATAAAATATTTTTTTATTTACAAGTTTTATTTACTGGTTAGATTATGATTGCACTTTTTATTGATCAAATCTATTCTAATCATTTTGTTTTATTGTGTTGTTTTTTTTGTCTTTTAGCTGGATTGTTATCATTAGAAGCAGCCAGATATACAGAAAATTTTGTTTTATCTATTGGAGTTGGTGATGATTTTGCTATGAGGCTTAGCATCGATAGTTTTGAAGATCTTAGAAATCAACTTTTCATTGTACTTCAGGCTTGCAGACTACCAAAGGTAATTAGTTTTACTGTCTATATTTTTGATTTATTAGACATTTTTGTGTTTTATTATTGGTGATAAAAATTAAAAAAAAAAAAAAAATTTTAGTTATATATTTCATAATTTTGTTAATTTATTTAAGATAAATTTTAATTTTAATAATAATTAAAAGTTTACAATTTTATTTAAACAGTACAAAATTATACACCCTTTAAAAGAGTTAGTTATACGTCATGGAAAAATATGTATAAAATTAATAACCAGTTTTTAAAATACACACCACTGTATCATCTCTAATCATGGTGTACAAAAAAACTGGTGATTTTTTTTGTTTGAATCAAAAATAATATCATTTTCACAAAAAGGATTTGTATATATTTTACATTGTCCAGTAGTCAATAAAATATTCTAAAATTTTAGATAAATAAGTATTTTAATGGGATGAATTATATTTGAGTTATTAAGCTGTGAAACATTGTTTTTTAATTGTTATTGATATTCATTAATATAAATATTAATACTTCATCGAACTGTGCTATCACTCCGCCAAACAGTGGTAGCATCTGTGCCTGTCATCAAGAAAGTTTGAGTCCTCTTTTCCTTCCAACAAACTTGGTGTTTTTCATAAGTTATAAAATTTGTCTTATCATAAAGTAACTGTAATTGAGTATAGGCCTATTGTTGTTCTGAGAATAAATTCGACAACATTTAATATTAATAACTCCAATGTTTGTAATCAAATAAAAATGTAAGTAATAAGCTAATAATTCTGTTAGCATAAATATAATGTACTTAGGAGTTTAAATTTTAGTTTTCTTATATAGGTAAATATGGACTGTTTGAGGGTGGTAGTGTAAATGTGACATTGCTGTAACTTAGACCAATATAAAGCGCAAAATATGCAGTTCTATTTATATCTTACACAACATGTAACTATGTAACTAACTTCTTTGCTAGAGCACTAAGTGGGTCAAATGGAAAAATTAAATGGAATTAGAAGTATGCAAAAATTGAATAAAATAAACATATATACCTGTGCTGATATTAGACATACGTCAAAAGTAAGGGTTGACTGCTAACAAAAAGATTATTGGCTATGCTGAATCAGATTGTACTTGCAGGATAACTCCAATTGGTTCATTAAATAGCTAACACTGGTTTTATAATTTATTTTTTGTTGTGAGTTTTAGTATGACTGAATAATGTCAATTGTGACTGTAATTAATACCACTATTTATGAAGTCTTGTTGTGGTTTAGTCTCTCTAAAAAAATTTTATTGCTGTGAAATTTTCTATGAATTTTGGGAAATTATTGAACTTATAATGAGGGAAGGAATTAGAATAAAAGTTAAAAAAAAATCTATCCTTCTTGATTGGTGTTTGTGCAAAGGAATATTTTGCCATTTCACAGGATACTTGTACTGAATCTTTTAAAGAAAAAATTAGATAAGACTGTTATAAACTATGATCAACATCGGTCCTAAAAATGTTGATTGATGAGTATATAAAAATCAAAGGAGTCATCTGTACATGCATTCTTGGACAAATATGATAGAAAGAGAGAACAAATTTGTCATCATAGGTTTTGAGGTGATGGTATTCTATATTATTTTCTGTTTTTTTTAATCTTTTAATCTCAATATATTTACAGTATATTACTTATTCAGTTTTCTATTTAATATACTGAAATGTTTTTATTTTTCTCTAGTTTTTACCATCGTACTATTACCTGATTTTTTTTATAGTTCATTCTGTTACCAAATGAAATAGACCTGAATGTCTTTACAAAATACAGGCCTGGCAGAAATAACTCAGATTTCCCACCTCTGCTGTTGAAGTGCCAGTAGCAAGGTGAGGCATGGCTATGCTATATTATAGAAAATACCATATTATTTCATTTGTAATCATGGGATGGAATAAGAAGCAGTATGTGTTCATTATAGGGACTATTTAAAACTGGGAATTCTTTCATCAAAATTCAGTAATTATTTCTCACTCACTTAAGGTTAGGTCAAAATTCTGTGTTTTCTGATAGGAGGACCATCCTATTGTTATGGGTATACAGTTTCGGACTTGAAGAATAAACCACTTTGTTGCATTGAAGTGCCCAAAAGCATCTAAACAGTGCGACAGGTCATTAAATAATCTCTATGATGCTCAGCTTTTGAAAATGATACGGCTCTGGGATTTTCAGATTGGACTGTGAGAAAAATTTTACATACTGGCTTGAAATTTCATCTGTACAAAATGGTGGACATACAGCAACTAAGTGAATAATTTGGATGAACTGTGTTACATATTGCAGGGCTATTTTTTTAAATGTTCTAATGAAGTATTATGTTGACAAATGAGGAAGCACATTTTCATCTGTTAGCTGTGTTAACAAACAGAATTATTGATACTCACCAGAAAAACAATCCTTGACCACTCCACGAATGCCCTCTCCACTGTGGATGTGTTACTATTTGGTCCCTTGTTGTAGATTTTGGAGTGATAGGCCTTTTTGCGGAGAAAATGCAAATCATTACTGATTTTTCTGATCGTTGTGTTGAAAGTAACTTTGTGCAACTGAAGCTTAATAAACGCTGAGATCAAGTTGTGTGGTTTTGTTTAACAAGATGGTCTCACTACTCACGCAGCTAGATAATCCATCAATGTTCTGAGAGAAATGTTTCCTGGGTATCTAACAACCAATTGATATTCTGTGATCTGCATGTTCACCTGACCACTGTATGTGATTTTTTTTTTTCTCTCGGGGCATCTGAAGTTTTCAAATATAAGCTGAAGGCAGTTGATGATCTAAAAGCTACTATCTGATTAGAAATTGCTATGACGCTACCAGAAATGACCAGACAAGTGATGTGGAACTTTTATAGGGAATGGTGGCTGGCATACGGAGGTTATATGTTTAAAATAAATAACAGGTATGTTAACAAAATGGTGAAAATTGTTCACTGGATTATTAAATACAAATTTTTATATCTTCTATATGATGTCTATTGTGTTTTTATTTTTTTTTATAACTGGGACATGTTTCTGTTCAGCTCTATAATGGCCATCCAAACTTGTTTGTCTCTTTAGAAGATTGTGTCACAAATTCTTATCCTTTGCTATTTTTCTTAGATGTATTCATTTTTTATCTTATAATCACATCTAATTTTTAACATTTTCCTGTAACATGACATTTTAGAGGCCTCTATTCTGCTTTTCTTTTTATGAATAAAAATTAGATTAAAACTTTCTAGACCTTGTGATACCGTTCAAGTTCACTGAAGAAAAAAAAAATCAGTCAAATAGTCAGCATGAAGATCATAGCCATTATTTACTGGGATCAAATCATGGTATCTTTCTGGTGGATTTTATAGAACAGAAACCCTGTAACCAAAAATACCTTCAAAGGTTAGTAGTATAATTCTAAACTGGGAAATGGGATATTGATGTCAAGAAATTTTCTCACTATGACTTTAAATGACTGCAGTTCAATAAATCTGATGGACACTTTCTGATAACACTCTCACAGTACAATCCTCACATTAATGAGTGAGTAAAGCAGATCGAAATGTCCTTTTGTTTTCTTTTTATTGATTTGAGAAGAATGAGTTGGTCAAGAGGGTAGAACTGTGAAATATTAAGTTGTGGCCATTTTATGCAACAGGTATTAAAAATATCTTATTTTTTAGTATAAAAGATATTAAGAAAACACCAGTGGCAATATAGAAAAAATTAACTGGATAATTACAAATACTCAATCTTTTTCATATTTGTTTCTGAACAGCCAACCTTTAATTTTGACATATGCCTTATAGTTTGAAAAGAAATTTGTTATTATGGTGTGCATTGCTTGCCGCTTTTATGTTTAAAACAGATTTTAGAATAGGATATTGTAAGGATTCTTTCTTTGTTGAAAAATTAATAAAAGTTATTGTGGTGGCTTATTTTTGTTAAAATGATATTCTAGTTTATTATTGATGAATAATATAAAATCATATTCGTTGCTTTATTATTCTAGTTTTGTCATAGGATAATTAGTATGTTTTAATATTACTGAGGTTCTGAAGTATCAGTTAAATATCATTTCTAAACTGAAAATTAAAAAAGTTTTCATTATCATTTCTTTCCATTCTATTTATATTATTTGATATATGTTATCTATGCAGGTGGGGAATGGTGATGTGAGGTTGGCAGCTGGTTAATTGTATTACAGTTCTATACACAGTTCATTATTTCTTTACGATAAACAAATGATTATATCATCTCTTGTTACAGGTTACAATTATTTCTTTATGCATGTGTGATTTGATGTTAAAGATTGTGTAATGTGTTTTATTCATTCCCTTGTTTTTGTGTTTGTTTCTTAATGTTATTCCTTATTTTCCTTGTAGTAAAACTTTTCTTACTTTATTTATAACTCCAGCCCATCGATCTGGTCTAGTGGTTAACTTATCATAAATCAGTTGTTTAAAGCTGATTTTCAAAGTTGAAGGTTCTGAGGTTCAAATCCTAGTAAAAGTTAGTTGCTTTTTTATGGATTTGATTACTAGACAGTGGATACTGGTGTATTGTGGTGGTTAGGGTTCAGTTAACCACACATCTCAGGAATGGTCGCCCTGAGACTGTATAAGACTACATCCCATTTACATGTCATACTTATCATCCTTATCTCATTGGATGTGGGGGGTTGCTTATTATTCACTAGTTGAACAGATTGCAGCATACACAATAGAAAAAAAATGTATAACTTTATTTTTACTTTATTTATTTATTTTGTATCGGTCTGTTTGTATTATTGGTGTGATAAATATTTAATTTAAAAACATTTCTAATTGTTATTCTCAGTTGCTATTGTTAATTGCTTTTAAATTTGTTTTATTCTTTTATTTTTTATTTGTTTCAAAAGAAAGAAAGGTTATATGTTTAATTTTATTTATTCTGTTTTTATAAATGTAAGAAAACTAATAGTATAACCGCTGATGTTGATCAGAATTAGTGATGTCAGTAGTAGAATACATTTGTTTCTATTTCATACATTTTTAAAACAATCTGATCAATTTACATTTTTAACCAAATTCAGAAGATACTGTCTTCAGTTAAATCTATTTGTAATTTAGTTTTTCTTTAAAAATATATATCTTCTAGTTTTATCTTCACTAAACATACCAGTTTTTATGAATCTGTTTAGTTTATAGAGGATATTCATTTGGTGAATTTATCCTTAATTTGTTAAAGATAACTTTAATTTTTTTTATATTAAAAAAAAAAAAAAATAAATCATCTTCATTATTGCTCAGTAAAGGATTGGTATAGAAAGATGATAAATAATCTGAAGTTACTGTGATTTAAAGTACTTTTATGAGAAAATTTAAGCAAATTACGCTGAAATCGTAAGGTTCAAGTTGTGCACAGGCATGGCTTTTTTAACCTGTTGTAAAATTCATTATCATCATGGTGACTATTATTTGGCATCAGTGCTATTGTATAAATAAATAAATAAAATTTGTAGATAGAAAAATTTTACAGATTTTTTATTCCAGAGAACCTTACCTCGTGCTCAAAAGCAAGTTAATTTTATTGTTTCTTTGCTTTACTCTTCTTATTTTTATTTTAATGCAGGCTTTCTCTTTTGTAGGTTTTTGTAATAATATTTTTTTATTTGGGAAATATTCTAAATATTTTTTATTGTTTCTATTTATTTATTAAACAAAAATAAAAAAGATTTCTAAAAGAAAAACTTATCGAAAGTAAAAATGTTTTTCAAATTCAACTTCAGGTCAGCACTAAATTAAGGGTTGTAAATGTCACTAATTATTGAAAGTCAACATTTAAAAAAAGAACTCAAAAAAATTTTTTTTTAGTTTTTAGTATAGGTTTTTTAAAAATAGGTTTTATTTCTTCCAATGATAATAAAAACTGAGCTTTTGAAATGTCAACAGGATGTATTCATGGCACATTTAATAAACACAGTGATGTATTATGTAATAATAATTTAAACTGATCTCTGTAGTTTGTTAGCATCTTTCATCTGAAAGGTTCTGGGTTCTGAATTTTGCACACTGGCAGCAAAATTTCCTAACCAGTAGCAAATTTGCGCCAATGCACCTGGCAAAAGATTAAAAAATATGACCTATATAATTGAAGTTAATAGGTTTAATATTGTGGGTTTAAAAAGCATAAGAATGACATAATTACAGTCTTCCATGAGCATTAATCATATAGTTGCATAATGCTGAACAGAAAACCTCTGAAATCAGTTTAGAATTTAGCCTACTTAAATTCAGAGTTCAGAGAAATATTACATAATAGTTCAAGATGTTTTAAAAAACAGGAAAGTTTTGTTTATTGTAATTGTGAGTAATTTGAAACAAAAATGGTCATGAAATACAGTCAAGAAAACTTTGCAGCCAAGAAAACTTTATGCAACAAATTTAATTGTTCTTTTATTGTGAGATGTAGGCAGTGTAGTAAGGATGTAAGTAGTAAGGATGAATTGTGGCTGTCAAAGTAATGTAAAAAACAATCAGGAAAACTTAGGTTTGGAAAACGTTTGTGTGGAGTATGGTAGGCCAACTGAAATGAATAGTTGTTTAAGGGAGTCCTGAAAAATGAGAGCACAACCTTTGTAATAACAGTGGCACTTAGTCTACTAGAAGTGGTAGAAGTACCATGTGAAGAAAGGCTTAGGTAATTTCCAGATTTAGTTATAGCTAGAATAGAATCAGATAGATGTATTTGTTAAAAATCCTTGTGACTATTTAAACGTATTATTGATATGAGTACAGTAGGTGTATTATATATTTTATTTTAGAAGGGATTAGGAAGTCCAACTTTATCTGTAAATTAAGAGCCAGATTGGTTATTGTGCAACCACTTAAAGAAACAAAGTTCCTGAACAGGTTATAAGCAGCTACTACCCAAAAAAGGAACCATCAGCTCTACATGTCTTGAAGCCTCTGTGTGAATCCAGCATGGTGTTGACTGATACCATAGAAGGAAGGCCTCTTCACAGGTAGCAAGTTTTTTCTTGCCACATATCATTGGAAGATTGAGCCAGTTTCCTCTGGAAGGAGACAGCTTATTGCTGATTAGTGATTTTGCATTAACCTAGATTAAATATATACTATATCAAAAAAAAAAAAAGAAGCAAATTATATATATATATATTTATAACAAAAATTGCTGTTTTTACTCCAGAAATCAAAGAATTAATATTAGATAAATGCATAAAGATACAAGGCATGTTTTTAAAGTAAGTACTGTTTTGAAATTCCACCACTGCTACACTGCGGTCGGCATTCCACACATGTACACTGTGTACCCACATCTATTGGCAAGCCGCAAATGCCATTACGGAAATATTCGACTGTGTTTACGTTTGTGATGAGAACATTAAGGGAAATAGGAATAAATTCCGTTGTTGGAATCAACATTGCTGATGGTATGCATTATATTTACCAAATAGACTTGTACAATTTGAGACATTTGCAATCCCAAGTAGCTTATTTAAATGTAGAACTAGGCATGGGGTTCGTGCTTCTGCGAAATCGGTTAGTTAGTTCAGAGGGCAATGATGTAGGACAGTCAAGATGTCTGGAAGAGGCCTGCAGCGAAGGCAAAAGCCAAGTTAAAAGTCACTGATGTAAATGTCTACCAAGGCATTTACATCAGTGGCATCCCAACCGAAGCCTGGCTTATTACTGTGAGATGTAATCAGTTAGAGGGTCTGAAGACGACTCCCATTAAAGCCCATCAGGACTATGAATGGGGGGGGGGGTGACGACCGGAATCATCACAAGGTGGGTGCCTTCCCCTTTGCGGGTGGGGATGTGTTTACATTTGTGAGTATTTAAAATGCCTCTGCTGATTGAGAATCCCGCCGACTTTGAAATACGTGGTGTGATTCGTTTTCTTAGTGCTAAAGGTGTGAAAGCAGCTGAAATTCATTATCAGATCAGTGAAGTGTATGGAGAAAACATTATGAGGAATGGAATGGTATGAAAACGGGTTAGAGCTTTTAAAGATGGCTGCCAGAATGTTCATGGTAAGGAACAGAATGGATGACCTCCTGTCATTACTGAAGATTTGGTGCAGAAAGTTGATGAAAAAGTGAGAGAGAATAGACGCTTTGAGATTTCTTCGCTGTTTGAAGAGTTTCCTCAAGTTTCAAGAAGTGTTGTCTATGAAATTGTGACTGAACGCTTAAATTTATTGACAACGATGGTGTCAAAGCGACCGTGTTGCAGTGGTTATTAAGTCAGGCGGCAGACTTCTTTGACGACGGTGTTCAAAAACTGGTTGCATGATACAAGTGCCTTAATACTGGCGGCAGTTATGTAGAAAAGTAGATTAATGTACAGGCTTTTACATAAAAATAAAATTTTTAAGAATAGTGTATTTGTTTTTTTTTTTATTTCAAAATGGTACTTACTTTAAAAACATGCCTTGTACTAGTTGTAGCTTAAATAAATAATTTACAATGCAAATGGTATTAATGAAAATTATTTGAGCACATATTTATGCACGTGTTAAACAAAATTCAGAAAATCAGATTTTTTTTTAATTAGTACAAAAGTTGTTCAGAAAGTTCTTGCCCTGATAAAGAAAATACAAGATTTCTTAAAAAAGGTTTTTTTATTTTTCATTGTAGTCTCCATACAATCTGATGTATGTTGGTCAATGACTTTCCAATTTTTTAATATCCTCATCATAATGTGATTTGTCAGTCTGCACAATAAGTGATTGTCTCAATTGTGAATCATTTGAAGTGAATATTTGTCCAGGGAGTCATTTCTTTAGGTTTGGAATGAGAAAGTAATCTCTGGGAGTCAAATCCAGCAATTATGGTGGATGTGAAAGCACTTTGAAGCATAAGTCATGCATAAGTCATGAAGTCTTGCAGCAACAACCCGAGACGTATGTACAGGTGCAGTAATTTAGTGGAAGACAACATTACTGCATTCTTTTTGGCCAGATGTGGATATCTAGCCTCAATAGCACCGCAGACCAGTAGGGAACTGTAGTATTCCCTGATGATGGTCCTGGCTTTTTCCAGGTAGTCGATTAGTACCACCCCAAGAGAACCCCAAAAAAAATCATAGCTATAACTTTATTGTTTTCTTTAGTGATCAAAGCGTAAACAATTTTTACTTTCTTTAGTGAACTTTCTTCTGAATCCATGTTTCATTTTTACTATTATAAAATGTCAAAAAAATTCAGCAGAATTGTATACAAATAATCTCAACACCTTGAGAAGTGTTCAGTAGTTTTTGGTCTACTGTTAACTAACAGTCAGCACCCAATTGAAGTTTTTCATAACCAAAACATTATTTAAAATGTAATGGATGGAATTTAACAAGATGTATTAATGTCAGCAAACTCATGTTCCTTTAGTCAATCATTTTATACATTATGGTGGATTTTTGTGACAATTTTGTTGGTTGTAGCAGTTTTTGAGCTTCTTGGCCATTCATCATCTTGAATTGATGTACACAATGTTTAAATTCAGAAATTCAATTTTTTTTAGACAGAAAACAAAGGGGAAAATTCTTTAAAGTAGAATCTAAATCTTTTTTTTGTATTGTCAGAGTTAATCCTTTTAAAACAAAGTACTTAATAACAGCTGAAACTTAATTTTATTCATTTTTCAGAAAATGTCAAAACTTGTTTGCTTTACCCGTTCACCATAAACAACCAACTAAATGTATGCGTTTAAAACCTCACAGCATGCCATCCAAACGATCAGAGCTGTTTGGTTATATTTCCACCATCTCTGTATCAAGCCAAAAACTTTAACAGTTCTGGTATTTCTCAAAAATTTATTGACAGAGTAATATTTTTTTTCTATATAAAAAAATCTTTTAATTGTATTTTAAATGAATTTTTGAGTTCATTTCTTCAGATGGTTTGGTAATTTGTTGAAAAAAGCAATGGGGGCATAATAAAACTGTTTCTTGTAAGCTAAAGTACAGTATGAGTTAAACAAAAAAAAAGTTCTGTTCTCTGACTTGAAGGAGATATATATTTTTATTTTTTAAGAATAAATTATTGCACTTTCATAAATATGTGGAAAAATTAAATAGTTTAATTTTCTAAATATTGATCTACATGATTCATACTTATGGGTACCACACATTTATATTCCAATCCATTTTTGTACCCAGAATATCCATTATGAGTTTCTGTGGCAGACCTGAGAGATGATATTATTCTTCAAATAATAACTGTTTAATAATTATGAAAATCTAAACATCCTGAAGTATGAAAAATCTTCACTCAGACCCCTCTGGAAGGAGTGTTAACCCTGCTAAAGCCATTATCAGGGATTCTGTTAATATCATTTTCAAGAAAATTTGCAGTTACCTTTGGAAACCGTAAACCTTACCTACAATTTATACATTATTTGTAATTATGGTTATGTTTTAGGATAATGAGTAAGTTATTCTTATTTATTATTGCTGTTATATATGTTATACCTGTCTTTGGCTTTATCTATTTGCTTTATTTATTTGCTTATGGACTAGTTTTAATTCATGTGATATTATCACTCTCAAGTACGTTTTACGTAGTTGTATAATATTAAAAAATGTTTTTAATATTTAAGAGTTTCTTATTCTGTAGATCTAATATAATTAAGCTACAAATTAGATTTCATTTATTTGCTGTTTGAATTGTGTATTGATAGTCTATAAAATTGTAAAATAAAAGAAATTGTATGAAAATTGTAAGGTAAATTGGAAAAGAGAAAATTGTGGCAAAGTTTTTGGAAAAAGAATAGCCCATTGTTGGTGGGCTGTATATTGAGGCTTCTACAGTTAGTATCACTGAATTTAGAAAGATGTCTATAGCAGCATTTCTCAACCTTTCAGTATTTGCGACCCAATTTTCAATCATAATTTTCATCGCTCCCTCCATCTCATACAATAACAATGTATACAATAATAATGCATTTTGAGTATTTTAATGTTAAAACTACACTACAATCTTAATTATAAACTCTACAATTTACCAAGCGTAAAAGTATATTTGTTGATATTTGGCAACACAAATCCGCTCTATTGACAAAACCAGAATTGATGCCTCTCTGTTGCTCTCCGTCTTACGTCCACCATATTAGACATTCACGCAGCTTCACATGAAGTTCCGATTTGACTCAAACATTCTGGAATGTCTGTGCAAACATGTATAAATGCTGCACATTGTTTAATTCCAGCCAGTCCCAGTCGAGTCGATCCTTCTGTCGCTATTGAATCTGTTGTGAATGTGTGTGTTGTAATTTGCGTGTTAATTGCAATTCACAGTATTAAATATTCATGGCAGTAGATCTATACAGAATCATGGATAAATTTTTAAGTGTGTGTAAGTGAGCATTAGATGATAGTGAAGCATCGACAAGTGCATAGATAAGCGTGGCTCCGAAAATAATATCAATAAAATATTCTCAAGAAAACCTAAATTTTGGGTTTATCAGTACTGAAGTAAATGAAGAAGAAAGGCCCCTGTGTGTTATTTGCTCAAAAATTTTGGCAGCAGACAGCATGAAACCTAATAAACTTAAATGACATTTGGAAACTCTTCATAGTGAGTATGTTAACAAATCCCAAGAATTCTTTGAATTAAAGTTAAAATTATATGAAAAGTAAACATCATTTTTAAAAAAGACTTTGTCTGTAAATGAAAAAGCTTTACTTACCTCTTACAAAGTTTCATATAAAACAGCCAGATGTAAAAAGCCTTACACCATTGGTGAAGAGCATATTTTGCCAGCTGCTATTGAGATTGTAGAAACTATGTTTGGAGAAAATTTTGCCAAACAATTGCAGTCCATACTTATATCAAATGATACTCTCTCAACTGCCAAAGAAGAAATCTTAGTAGACTTCACGGCAAGTGGCAAAATCAAAAGACAATTTAGTAATAAATCGCTCTGAATTTTGGGCAAGGTGGATGATGAGTTTTCTGCACTGAAAACAAGTGCATTTCATATACTATTACCATTTTCAACATCCTACATTTGTGAAACCGGATTTTCTGCAGTGGCTACCTTGAAGACAAAATATAGATCTCAGCTAAATATAGAAAAAGAAATCAGAGTGTCTATTTCTAATATTAAACCTTCCTTCGAAAAACTTTGCTCTGCAAGAGTGCCCAAGGGAGTTGCTGATAACTATTAAACTTGTTTTTAATTTTGTGTTGATAAGTTAATTATTAAATAAATTGTGCAGAACTAATACAGTCCTATTTATAAGTGTATTATATCAGTATAAATGTGTATTTTATTATTTATTATATCAGAATGTATTTTGTTTTGCTCTCCTTTCAGTAAATTAATAAATTTTTTAAATAATATTTTCATTTTGATTTCTCGCGTCCACATTTAAAGTTATCAGACTCCCTGTGGTGGGAGGGGTTGTCCCACAGGCTGAGAAACACTGGTCTACAGGATTAAAAAGAAATAAAAGGAAGCCAAAAATTAAAATATGTGAAACAGATAGTTAGAAAATTGAGGATTTAGGAATAGATACATTTAATAAAAATTGGTACAAAAATTGAGAGATTTTAATGATGTATGTATGTTAAATTTTGAAGTTTGTTGTCTAAAATTCCATCTATTCAAAAATATTCTTTCATTCGTGAAATATAAGATATCTATATTTTTATATACTTTTTATTTAATTTTTTATTTTTATATACTTTTCAAAAATAGGCTGTTGGATTATGTTCAAATATGACTTTTCAAAGAAAGGAAACAAGGAGGTAATGTTAAAAGGTAAAAGTTGAAGGGTAATGTAAAGGGTAAAAGTTGCACTTGAGTATGTTAAATGGGATAAATAGATAAAAAATTGGTGAGTACAAAAGAGGTGATATATATATATATATATATATATAATATACACATGTAAGGTGGCTTAGGATCCAAAGGGGCATAGCCTTCACACTGATTTGGAGTTACTGTCTCCTTCATAAAACATCTTAGTATAAGTATATCATATGTAATATTTTCTGAAATTATTGTTATAGATTCAATTTGCCTTTATTTTATGATCCATTTCATTCATTATCAATATGTTTTATTTATTTCATATTTTTGTATGGAAATTTTACTATTTTTTTATTTTAGATTGTACTGCTTCAACAGACTATAAACTCAAATAAAGTTTGGCAGTAATTTAGATTAGATGTAAGTAAAGAACAATGGTAAATACTAGGCTTTTGTACTACTGTCCTGCATCAAATTCTAACTTTCTTATGCAATTAATGATAACTTCTAAAGGTTTACCTAAATAGTAAGGGAGTGAACTGGAACATAATGCTTAGTGAAGTTGTAGTTCAAAACCTCATGGGAGAGAGTTTAATCTACTCCGCATCATTTAGGAAATAGTACTGCTGCCAGAATAGGGGTCATGTTAATATAAAATCTGTTATTGTGTCAGCTTCTGTTTTTATCACCCAGTATATATTTAATGATATTTCTATTACTACATCCACGGACAGATAATTTTTTTTTTTTTTATTTCTGTAGTCTGCTTGACTGAAGCAGATTAAATTTAATTATAAATTATAATTAATTACAGAGAGAATTTTTTCTATCACTAATTTTATAAAAGTTTTAGTTAAAAGTTACGTTATTCTTTACAACAAATCATTTTATATCAAGTGTACATTTTTTTTAACTGGATTCAAATTTGCGTGATAGTGGGGAAAAGTGGATAATTCAAAGAATATTATGTTGATGATTAATCCATTTCAAAAGCAGTAAATTTTTTTTAATTATTAAAGACTATAGAAATTATTCTCAAAAAGGATATTATGTTTAACTGATTGAAAAAAAAGCAGGAGTTTCTTAATTTGACCCACATATAAATATTTTAATTGTATTTCTGAAAATTCTCCTTCAACAAACGGTCATCAGTTTCGATTAGTGTGTTTTTTTTTTTTTTTATTTGTAGAAGAATTTTACTATAAATTTCCTCTTGTAAAGTTTTTTCAAATTAAGTTGAAGATTACATTGTTGTATAAGCAAATTATTGTTTGTCACTTATCTTGTATTGGATTATTATTGTGCAATTATATGTTGTCTAATGTTCTGATTTTCCTGTAAAAAATTGAGAAAATACAATAAAGAAAATAGGGAGAATAAGGAAAATATGGAGAAAATATTAATATCTGTTACCTATACAATCTTAGCTCAATGCTTGGTACTTATTTCTTTATGTTGTTTTTTTTACATTCTTTTTTTTTTATTTTTGTCAAGATGTAGTTTTTTTCACTTTTGTTAGTAATTCAGTATAGAATAAAATAAAATAACAATTTGAAAATCATCAATTAAAGAGCTTTTTTATTTGATTTTTGGTACAATACTACAAAAAAAAGTAAACTATTTTTAGACAAGGATGCAAAAAAATCATGTTTATTTAATTAGTATTATTTAAAAATGAATAAAAAAGAAATATTTATTTTCTTTGTAAAAGAATATTTCATAATTGCAATGTTAAAATTAGTTGGTCTGAAGATATTACCACATTTGAAAATGGAAATTATATAATTAAACCATTTCTTTTAGGCCAAAATGTAATATATATAAATGATATTTTTTCATTAAATTAAATTTTCATATTTGTAAATATAAATAAATGGAAATAACAAAAATTTTATATAGTCATATTACTGGTGCCAAATTTATATTATGGTATCATAACTGTTTAATAATCATAATAACCTTAGTGGTTTTTAAGATGTCTTAAAAAAAGGTTTGTTATGAATATATCATCTAGCAAACGCTAAAAATTTCTATGAACAACATAAATATTGTTAGAATCAGCCGTGGGAATATTATTTATTTGATCAAAAATGGTATCTTTGAAATGATAATTACATTATTTTTATCCACATTTAATGTCGAATTTTATCCATAAAATGAATGATTTTGTTTTTTGTTATACCACCAATGCAAATAATCCAGTTGAATGATATTTATGGATGTAGATATGGTGGTATCATCTATGTAGAGGGGGTAATGGATAAGATTTTAAGGAAGATCATTAATAAGTATAAGAGTAAGGAATCAGAAGTAGTGTTATATAATCTGCTGATTTTACATTTTTTTCTTTTTAATCATAATGTTATGTATTTTCTTTTTGATTAATCTTTTTCTTAATATATTTCTGTCCATTTCTTTATAGCCTTTCCACACTCTAATTTGTGTATGTATTGATTGTTTCCAAATTTTTGTTATAAACTGAAGTTTAACATGTAGATTTTTGTTTAACTTTTTTTTAAAAATATTTTGTTTGTATTGTTATTGCATCTTGCTTTTGTAAACTATATATTTTTTGTCCTTATTTTTATTGTCTATGAATTATGAATGTTCAGTCAGTTTACTAATATTGAGTTGAATTATTAATATGAATGATTATAATTTTCCTAAGTTTTTGCAGGTTTATAACAAAATATAAAATAACATCAATTGTAATGAATTAAATTTAATCTTATTAACTTTATAATGCATAATATGTTGCTTTAAATCGATGCAATCATAATTGATTTCTGTAGTATCTTATCATATCATCAACTGTAATAATAGAAAACGGTTCTAAAACATATTTAAGGTATATATATTATTATTTAAGGTATATATTTATTTTAAGGTAATTAGTTTAGGCATAAATGAGTAAGTCTTGGTAACATAATTGAAGTGTAATAAACTTTTCCTTATTAAATTACGTTTTAGTAAAAAAAATAATGGTAGAGTAGACAGATACCTACTATACACTGTTATAGTAGATGTGAGATTCAGTTATAATAATAAAATGATGTTTTTGTTCATTAATGATCATGCAATTATACTCTAATAATGTGGTGGAGAAAGTATGAATGGATGATGATATTTACTGCTCTGATTTTTATTTGTGTTTCTAATAAAATTTTTACTTAGTGTGAATTTTAAATAATAGTTACATTACAATAACAGTTGAATTTTTTTTGAATTCATATTTACTCTTTTTTAAGTTTGATTTTCTAAAAAAAATTTTGTTTATTAAATAACAAATATGTGCCATGTTTGATAAAATTATAATGGTTACCCAAAAAATTTGTAGATTATATTTACTTTATAAAAACTATACATATTTAAATAATTTACAGTATATTTTACTCAAAGTAGCCAGTTCTTTGGTAGCTACATGCTTTTATCAACATGCTAAAATTTAGTAGAAACATTTCTGGAACTTATTTTTAGAAACCTCTTCATCAAATTGGCAATGGCATCTATGGAATTTATACATTATTTTCCGTTCAGAGACAGATTTGAGAAAGAAAGGAGTAAAACTTAGCTGGTGCCAAGTCAGAAGAGTATAGTCAATGAGTATAGACTATATTAGAGTCAGTAATGTAATGTCATACTTCTCGATCAATGTCTTGCGCTTGTCTTTATCACACAAAATAACGCAGTTAGTTGTTTTTTTGGAAATCTTCTTCTGATTGCTTTTTCCTACTGATACTTCAATTTCTTATGTTATTATCTCATCAGATTTCCTTCTAAAACACCTTAAACATTCAATACTATTATCACTTATTGTAGTAGACAGGTGTTCATTATGAACTATCTTATCGCAAACTAAACTCTAACTTAACTCTTATGTTTCAATTAGTCAAGTAATGTTAATGAACTATGCCAACTTATGAAACAGTAATTCCCTGTAGCGATTACTACTAAAACAGATTGTGCTAATCCAAGAAATTTTTGAAGTTACCTTTTAAATATAAATAATTATGGTTGAATTGATATTTCATTGGTTGATCTGTGTCTTACAATCTTCTTGAGTTTGAAATAGACTTATTTGGTATTATTTTCAATACTAATTTTTGGATTGATATGTATCCAGATATTATTATTATTATATAATTACTGTTTTATGTTTATGTTTGATTCAGTACAGAGTGATGGTTAATGGATTTGGATATTTCTTGTTTGGAGTACCATCAAGGGATCTGGAATCAACATGGCGCAGCGATCGGCCATCTCCATCACACAGGCACCGTGTTCTTCTGCCTGCTCAGAATGCTAGCCCATATGTTTATGCTGTAAGTTTTATTGGTTGTCATAATTTTTATTCATACAATAATATAATTTTACTTTCAATTATCTACTTATTTTTGACTATACATTGTTATTTAGGTGACATTTGTTGTACAGCTTTACAAATAATTTTATCATGTTTGGTAGTTTTATTTTAATATGATAATGGAATTTTATATGACCAAATTTAGCAAATGAACTTACAACATGGTTTTGGCCTGTTTTATTTTACATTATTTCATAACCTTCAATTTGTATGGTGCTACTTCCCTAGCCATTCCAGTTTTTGTGAAATCATCAGGTTATCCTTACAACTGATGATATTTTGTTATCCAGGATTCAGTTGTTTATCTTATTTTTAAACAGATCAAAAAAAGGATTCTCAGTTTGACTGGATTGGGGGTTTTAAATGTATTCAAGCTTTACAGTCAAATACATCAACTTAAAGATTGTTTTATAACATAAAATTCTTCTGGTGATAATATTGTAGGTATATAACTATGTTATTCTTCCATGTTTAAAAAAAATCAATGGAAGATTTTTAACCTGACGTCTAAACAATATAGTTACATATTTATATAAATCATCTAGTTTGAAGATTTTTTTATTTGTCATCATTATTTAGTGTTGGATTGTGTTTAATAATGAAATATAATAAAACATCATGATGATATCAAGTGTATTAGTTGTAAAACTTAATGTAAAAGGTAATGCTTAATTTCAGATAGCCTTAGTTCATACTAAGTAGTAGTTACCTTCTGTTGTTCTGCATTTTTAAAAAAATATTTTTATCAGTATGGTTTCTTGTCTTTAGTTTCACGCTATGGTTTTCTTTTTCCATACGAGTGGATAATTTAAACAAAATTAATACTAAAAAAATTGTTATAAATAATTAAAAATAGCAAAAATGGTAAACAATATTATTCAGTTTTAATTTTTTTTTTAAGTTGGCAGCAGATTAAGAAAAGTAAGTGGTTTGCTAAATTTTAGCAACATGGTACCATTGGTATTTTATATATAAAATATAAATAATGAAAATATAACTTACCAACAATTATAAAATGTTAAATCTATTCAAATAGATTTAATATTTTATAATTTTTGGTAAGTTGTATTTTCATTATTTATAAGTTAGTTTGTTTTTAATTTGTGACTGATGTTAAAAAATCTTATTTTAAATAATTGGGTAATGTTTTTTGTTATTTTTTAAGTTCAAGTACGAGGTGTGTTCAAAAAGTAACGAGAATGTTTGCTTTTTGGAAAGAATTTTATTTATTTGTTTACATTAATGTTATCCCCTTCAAAATAGTCCCCATTAGATATTATACACTTATGCCAACGCTTTTTCCAATCCCCGAAACACTTCTGGAACTCGATCTTTGGAATAATTTTTAGCTCTTTCAGCTATTTGCTTTTTATCTCATCTATGCTTGTAAAATGACAGCCCTAGGTTCTCTTTGTTTTTGGGAATAGAAAAAAGTCACACGGGCTATATCTAGTGAATATAGCAGCTGGGATATCATTACAGTGTTGTTTTTGGCAAAAAATTGACAAACAAGCAATGAAGTGTGAGGAGACGATATATCAACAATTTGACAACATTTTTAATGAATTAAAACATTTTTTCAGTCATTATCAGAAATATGATTGAAAACTGTACATACTTTCCACTATATTGGTTTATGAAATAATTTTAGGAAATTTAAACAATTATATTTTATATTCTCATAGTTTCATAGATTCCTTGTTAACATTTGTTTAATGAGTTGGCTACTGGGTGTCACTAGCTCATCTCAAGCTTGCTTTTCATTAAACTGCAACAACTGCTGGCTTTCTTATATATATAATTATTAAAACCTGCATATTTGTTAATGTTTGTGCAAGTTTTATTTGACAATCTGTATTTATCTATACATAAGTGGTTTTCAGATTGGATTATTTGCAAGGAATGATATTAAAGTTTGTAGAAGAATATTGAGGAATATATTATTAAAAAATATATTTTATATATATATATATATATATATATATATATATGTATTATTTATTTTATTTCATTTGAGGAATATATATATTTATAAATTTTATATTTAAAAAAATTGTGGCTTACAAAAAATATACAAGAAAAATATTAATATAATAATATTCTTATCATACAATTATTTTAAAGTTTAGTTTTTTAACCTACGAACTTTGTGATTTTTCAGAATAACCTCAAATTTGTTGTGCCAGAAAAATCAGCATGGCATGTATACTCATTTACACTGACAGGGTTTCTTTCCTCTTTTTTTATACCACAAAGCTTTTATAACAAGACTTTTTTCTTTCCTTTCCCATCTCTTTTCATTTTCATCATTTGTTCTTTACATCTCTTCTTTTTGAAAAAAGGAGACAGACAACTACTGGGTCCAAAAACAAAAATCCATTCTATTTGTTATTAATGGATTTTTGTTTGTTAAATATTGTTTGAATCTGTTTTTCATTACCTTTGTTATTTTGCAATGAAATGAAAAAAAATTTAGGAAATATTTATATATTTGTTTCAGGATGTTGCAAATAGAAAATTTACAAAAATTAAAATGTACACTGCAGGAAAAATTTTGCATATTGCATATAAGAAAAAAGTAAAAGGTGACAAGTAAGTATAAATTTAAAATGTTATAATTACCTGACTTTACAGTTTGAAATTAATGACATGTATATCATAGCAAATTGGTTGTGGTATTTTTTGATGCGTGTAATTTTCTTGTGTTGCAAATCCCCATTGTTTGGTTTGTGTGTTTCCACTGGTGTGTAACAGGGCAACCATATCTTGCAACCTTTAGCCTCTTCTAACTGTAACTTTCAGTCATTGTTAGAACTATTTGTGAATTTTATATTCAAACATTGCAGTGCCAGTCACCCAGATCTGATAAGAATTTAATCCTTCTAATATTGAATTTAACTTTAAAATTACTCAGCATGACTTAAAAAAATAAATGAGGAGGATAGAGAAAAAATACACCTGACAGACAGAAGAGAAATTGAGGGGGTTAATGCTTACTTACATAAGGTGATGTGTAACTGGTACCATAGCCAGAATACTTAGTAAAAAGAAAAAAATGTTGATTGAAGATGTAAAAGCACTTTCAACTTGATTAAATATTATTATAATTTTTATAGTTGTTTATTATTATTTTTATTATCATTAGCTTTATGCTAGTGCAATTTTTCAACCATTTACCTGAAATGCATTATCTAATTTTTTGTTATTAGATCTGGGTTGATTTCTTTTCTTCATTCATTCATTTGAACTAGTAGGCCTAAATTGTATAAAATTTTAGGAAATAGAAATAATTTCATATAATTCTTTGTTTATAAAGGGTTTAAAAAATAGTAATAAAGATTGTTTTATTGAAATAAAAACATGATTTACTGATAATGAATTAACTGTTATAAAATATTAAAAACAACTATGAGGTGAAACAGGAAATTTCTGGATTGCAGTTGTAGCAAATACATTTTGTGACATAGCCTTGTGGAGTGTTGAAGATCACTATTCCAAATGTGTTCAGTTGGCCAGTTGATATCGATACATTTTGAATGACATTGCTTAGTTGTTTATGTATATTTTGTAACCAAGAGGTTACCATACCATTCTTGCCATTTAGTAGTCATTTTAGTACCAGTCTCGAACAGTTGCTGAATTTGAACAGTGTACTTGTATCAAGTTTAGTTTGAACCTCAGTAAATCATTCACAGGTACTTTCAAAATGCCTTATCTGGTTTTAAGGAAACTTTTTAAGGGTGTACGCAGGTTTTTGAGTGATGTATATTTTTCAATGCTTATACAGTGTCAAACAAAAATTATGATCATTCAGGGTAGTCAGTTATTAGAAAATATGGAAAAAATTAGGGAAATCATACATGAGGAGTATTGCTGAATAATTAATAAATTGTGTGACATTGTTGAAATCAAGTAATGGACCAACTGAGAAGAAATCTCAACCAAACATATGCATACAGCGTTGCTGCTAATTTTATTTGTACGCTCTTGTTGCTCAGTCAATCTTGTTACAGTGAATTATGATTTGTAATGCAGTGTTTTGAAATTCAGGAGTGAAAATATTTAATGGAAAAGATATGAATTAAAAAAAAAAAAAAACAATCCTCAAATGAAATTGAAGCAAGAGGTCTCTGTTTTGATGATACAGAAGACATTCTCAAGTGAAGTTATAGGCAGGGCTGCATTCCCCTGTGCTTTTAAGTTGAAATCATGGTATGTATGTCAAAAATTATGAGCATTTTTAAAAGAGAAAACTTACACGTTTTTTAGACCTAATCCAGGATCTTTCTCACATAATGTGATATACAAGTAAATTTTAAAGATTGTTGTGATTTTTTTTTTGTTGTTACTTAAAGTTTACTTCACTACTTTTTGTTTACATAATTTTTTTTTTACTTTTTCAGAAAATCAACAAATTCAGGAGATACTTTTGAAATGCGTTGGATGGCCCCTGAAGAGCTACTGGAACTTCGTGTTATGCCTAGAATGTTTAAAGATCATCTTCCTCATAATATATTAAAAACTATTGAAACAGTGTTAAGTGAACAACGAACTGAAATTGTTGAATTTACTGAAATCACAATAATTTGATATACAGTGTGCATGCTTGTAAAAAAACACAGAAAAGAATGGTCTTGGAACCACTGTGATGTAGTTTAAATCTGATGATATATATTTTATTTTCCAAGTCATGTAGGGTGAGGTAGCTTTATGAAAGGGATGGCTCATACTACTAATTAAAAACTGTATTCTGATTTATTATACAATGTGAATAGTAACATCTTAAAACCTTCACCATTAAATACTTGACTATGAAGACTTCCTATGTGCAATCATCATATCATCATTAGTGAACTGTTTGTTAATTTTCAATTACTTATATATTCTATTTTATAGACTATAGATCAAAAAATTATTTTTATATACTCATACATGTTGAATTTGTAAATAAAATACTCATAATATGTGCGTTATGAAATCAAGTAACAATAATTTTTTATACTTTTATAAAAAAAAATTGAACTTTAAACTGTGATAATAATCTGTACTGTTTTATATATTTACCGAGATAATGTTTTCTTCAAGAATGTTTATAATTTATTTTTAATACTCCAGAGAACAATATTTTTTCCACTGGCTTTTTAATCTGTTTTTAATTCTCTAATTGAATAGTATTTTCTGCAGTTAAATGTTTTTTTTACATGCCTTACAATTCTGGAAATGTATAGAGGTTTACCTAAAATAAGCCTCAGAATGATCTTAGGTAGCTGTTTATATCTGAAGGAAAATAATTTTTTAAATATAAATTTGATGTGATCATTGTAAAAATCAATTTGGTGGGAATTTACTTTTCACATGCAGATCATGGAACTACCCAAAGAATTTGTTTCATATTCATTGATTACAAAAAGTGCTTCTGGAATTGAGGTAGTTATTGATTAAAGTTTTTTTATACATACACTCAATTGATCTATATAGGATTGACTAATGAAATTATTAACAAGTGTTGCAAAGGTTTTTATAGTTAGTTTATACAGATGATTTTGGTAGAAGTAGCAGGTGCAGATTGTCTGTACTTTGGATAATTTTCCCACAACTTCTTTTTCAACTACTGCTATTTTAGAGCACCTTACCATGCATGTTTTTTGTTATACATCAATTGCTACTATATCTGAAGATTTTTTTTGCTTTATAATGGCTTAGTAATGAATTCATTGGTATTTTTTATTAATATTTAATTTCTTGAAGAAACAAGATCTCACTGTGGTGCAGCTGATAGTTAATGTAAATGTTAAGTAAACAAAAATCTTTCTATTAACCTACAGAGGGGTATACAACAAGTAATGCATAATAAAAAAATTATATATCAGAATAATTATATTTGTGTTTTTTTATTAAGATGTCCTCCTTTTCTTTATATCCTTCCTTACCATACAGAGAATGCAAATATACTGTGAGAATCTATTACTCTTGATAGAGTAAGACAAATAAAAATGGGGTTATATAACACTAACATTAAGAAAAATTATATTTCTTGATAGATTGTTGGTTGGATTCTGGGGTTAAATAGATCCTTTTTTTTTAGAGGTGGAGGCAAAATAAGTACATTGGTCACCACAATCACACTGGAACATCCAAACAAACACGCAATTACCAACAACAAAACTCACAAAGCATTTTTTTTTTAAATACTAGAAACACACAACACAACTCATGCACTTGCCAAACACCAATATGCCAGGAGTATTCAAATCACACAAACAAAACTCAAGAACACAGTACCTTTTTTTTACGCATGCCCCATAAATGGGGCAGTGTCAGACTTGCACAGATTCCACTAGATGTTGTTAAGAGCGTATGCGTTGTTAAGACCGACTAAAACTCCTATCTCAACACTTCTCCCCACTGGAGCTGGGCCACAATGAAGCACTCTCAGCCCCGAGAAGTGCCTTCAGGCACAAGGGTTTGAGAGTCCTTGTGCATCATCGCTGTAGCCCATCCACACAAGGAATGAATTACGGCTCCACAGTAGGCTGTCTGTCCTCTCCTCGCTCTCCTCTCCAATTCTTCGTCAATGTGTTCCATGTCATCCAGGTCTCTGCAATATGGACACGCGTTATCATCCACTCTCTTGAACTTGTGGAGATATTGGCCCGCCGTGGCCCGTCAGGAACTGTGTGAGCTTGTAACTGAGCTCAACAAATCCCGTCAGGACCCACAGCTTAACTTCACTGATCAAGCATCTAGTCCATGCATCACTCCAACAGACCTGGCATTGCTCTGACAAAAGGTCATACGCCTCGCTTTTGTTCATACCTGAATAGGTTGTGCATTTCATTTTATCAAGCAACTTGACTGGCAGCAAGCATTCCTGCTATAACAAAAATTGCTTCAGCTGAGACAGTCCTGTATGCGGAGCATGCTCTCAGGGCCGTACACCTCCGTAAACCCTCATATGTACATTCATTTCTCTTCGAACTCATGGCTTTTTTCCACACAGGGATCCCATAAAGAATTATAGAGTTAACTACATGTACGTATATCTTACACCTGGAAGATTTAGGGCCACCCAGATTTGTGAGTAACTTACTCAGAGCCTGGATGATCTTCTCAGCCTTCTTCACAACCTGGCTGACATGTGCAGAAAATGAATGCTTTCGGTCAATCCAGAAACCTACATACTTTAGTTTTGTAGGGAGATAAACTCAATCCCTGCTTAGTCAACCAGTCGTCAACAATAACTAACTATTGAACGGTTCGCTTTCGAGATAACATCTCTTTCACTCCTGGCAACTAGTACGAGAGCTAAATCGTCGGCATATGCAGCAGCTGAGAGACCCCTTTAGGATAAGTCAGGCCACGTACACCCTCGTAACAAGATTCCACAGCAATGGCCCAACAACCGAGCCCTGTAGAACCCCGCACTCTACATTGAAAGACAGATGTTGGTCTCCCAGTTTCTACATCACCTTTCTGTGCTGGAGATAACTGTAAAATTTGCTGAAGGTATGGCGAAATGTGTCATTTCTCCAGGGCTCTGAAGGTGAACGCCCAACTAATGGAATTAAAAGCATTTTGGACGTCCAGAAGTATCACAGCCAGAATAGTCCCAGAACGCTGAGTTCCATTGGCAGCCCGTTTTGCCAAATCCATGAGGTGTCCATCATAGAACAACTTTGCCTGAAGCCATACTGCATGTTGCTTAGACCGCCTCTTTCCTCAACTTCCTACTGTAGCTTAGCTACAAGTAATCTTTTGAACAGCTTACAAAAGCTGTTTGTCAGGCACAATCATCGGTAGGTTGTGGTTTCACCAGTACCACTAGGTTTCTTGATGAATACTATTCTAGAGATTTTCCACTCGTCTGATATATAATTGTGTAAAATCGTATATTTCATGATGTTAGGGACAGGAATTGAAGCAACCTTGGTGACAATCTTCACAACTTTCAATGGGATCCTGTTGGGCCTCGGACTCTTATGAGGTTTCATACCTTATGCAGCTGCAAAGAGCTCATGTATTTCGAACAACGGCAGGTTGTCTGCAACTATCTCTATCCTGGGGGGATCAACCGCCCTCAGGAAGAGGGTGCCAAACAACTCCAAGACCTGGGCAACTGTGAGAGTGGGGAAACGGCGTCCAAAACATCCCATAACTATCCTGAAGCCATCCCCTTACACGCACGCCGTGATCAATCCCCCAGCAGAGAGACCTTCATGCATCTCTTTTGGCCTCCTTGATTGCAAATTTGTATTTGCGCCGGCTGAACAGATACATGCCGTCTCATGCCGTCTCAGCATAAAGGCTGTGACTGTGATGTCTGGTCGCTCACTGATATGCCTTATGTTTGGCTTGACACTTACTTCTCATCTCGCTCAACTGTGGGGACCACCAGTATGCAGATTTTCTAAAACTGTCGACTACCTGAACAACACCTGCCCGCTCACTCTTCGGCAACTACTTCGGTGAGAGTGCAGGGAGATGAAACTCCAATGATACTGACCGCAACCAGTTCTCTCAGCTTAGCACATCCAGACCTGGATACCCTTAAACAGTTGTTTTTGTTGAACTGCAACCGCAATTTCTATCAGAATGAGAGAATGATCGTTCAGACTTTCTTCCAAGACTCACCATGAGATCAGCGAGTCAACATGCAGGGAGCTCACGAATATCAAATCAAGACATGATCAGAGTCACCCCTTTGAAAGGTGGAATCATCACTATTGATACATATCAAGTCCAACACATTGATAAAATCCCCAAGATAATTACCGCGTTTGTTCCGCTGGACACCAACAAAGGCAGGGAATTTGGCATTAAAATCCCCCAAAACCAAGATCCTCCAACCTCAAACTGCAGTCAAATAGATGGTCCAAGAAATCCACGTATACCGGTAAGCTGGTGTTGGGGGATAGGTAGCATGAGAAAACCACCACATCTCCCCAGACCACGCCCAAAATTTACCCATGGTATAACAGCGATGGGGAAACCCAGGCTGGCGTCACATTCTATGTCTGCAAGCCACCTGCTGCCCATGACCAACTTCTTATTTGATTTGGAAATAGCAAATATTAAAATAAAATAAAATAAATATTAAAATAAAATATTAAAATAGGAAATTTGGAAATATCATATCTCTGCTCCTTGCTAACGGCCACCTGCCAGCAATTATCGACTGTATGACTGCACCTGTTTGTGTTCAACTGGAGAATTATTTCCATTTAGGACAAGTACTGCTAAATGACCAGTGGTCCACCGAGCCACACAGCACACAACTGGCCTTTTCCCCACACTACTTCATTCTATGCCCCCGGCTTATCATAATTAAGGCACAGGGCTGTGCAATTCGATGCCATGTGACCAACCTCCCAACATGTTTAGCATCTCTTTCCTAACAGCATAAGCGAACTAAGTGCGGCGTCATACACCACCGGCTTACGTGTACCAACCACTCACTTGTCATATATAACTAAAATGGGTAGGCGCACTCAGTCAACTACTAAAAATATATATGACTTCAATAAATAAATTTATATCATCAAGACAGCAATTTGCTGTCACGCCTAGGTTGTTGAATGCCAGCAAGTACCTGTCCACCATTTTAAAGCGCTTGGAGCTTTCTTTAGTTGGCTAGTGGCCAGCCGTAATTCTTGGGTAGCTTTCCACAGCAGCAAGGTAAGAGTTTTTCCCTTAGATAAATTACTGATGCTGGTTGAACAAAGCAATGGCATCAAGGAACACCCACACGGTCCGACAGTGCGGCTCTTGCCATATTGACTTGCCGCTTGTGAGTGGCCAATTTTCCCCTTGACCTCTAAGTTCCATAAGTGCCCCCCCAAGAACTGGGCAGTCGAACATCATGTGTTCATTCGACTGGACCTCCCACAGATGCACAGCTCATCAGCTACCAGGCTGAACTGAAACAAATATTAGTTTAAATTCACGTGGTTGGAGAGCACTTGGGTCCCATTGCCCTTAAAAACAAACTAAGAAGCATACCATCCCTCCAAGTCCTGTATAAATTTATAAGGACCTACCCTTAGTCATGGCGTGCCATTCTTGCTGCCATGCAACCATCATAAGGCTATAAAGCCTCCTCCGCAGGTGGGAGATGGGCAACTGTTCAAAATTTATAATCAGTGCATTGTGATCACCGTTCTGCTCTGGTACTGGCCTGGCTCGAAATCGCATCCCAAATGCCTTGGCTTCCCTACCCCTTCACAACTTCCACATGGCTGCTCGAACTTTCACCACTGAATCGATTGGGAGAGTCTTTCCCAATACGGTGGTAGCCTTGCAGGAGGTTGTTTTAAAAACACCAGTGCATACAATTAGGCTCTACACTGGGCACTCTTTAAATTTTAAATAAGTGCTCAATTTCTGTCCAACCTATGCACCCAAACGGATGCAGAATAAGAGGTCATACTTTCGAAGACACCCCGGTATACCATGTACAAATGACGGCCCAACAGCTTGTAATCCTTCTGAGCAATCCTCCTAAGCTTGTGCATCACAGAGACGGCATCTGCTGCTACTTGCCTAATGTGGTTGCTAAACAGCAACTTTTCATCAAACAAAACACCTACATACTTATGAAGTTAACGCGGTTGATTACACAGCTTTTATATTCAATATGGGGGTTACAAATGCACAATAATTTGTCTGCACCCTTGAGAAGCATAAACTTTGTTTTGGGCACAGAAATCCTTAAATTTTGCATATCCATTCAGCCCTGTGCGGTTGACAAGTCTAGCTGTGATTGTGAATTGCCATGAACTAAATGGAGACAGTTATCGGTGAAAGCCTGGGCTGTGACCCCTTCTGGAAATGACAATCCCAGAAGTCTGTCAAATACCAGGTTCCACAGCAAGGGACCAAGAACAGAACCCTTGGGCAGTCAAATGTACATGGTGTACTGAGGTATCTTTGAAAGCATGGCCTCATGCGCGCGGCACCTGTTTGGGTCGCATAGGTTGGATATGAATAGAGCACTTGTTCAAAATTTAAGTAGTGCCCAACGCAGATCCTTAATTGTAGGCACTGGTGTTTAACCTCCTATGAGGCTACCACTGTATTGGGAAAGGCTCTCCCAATCGATTTAGTGGTGAAAGTTCAGGCAGCCATGTGGAGATTGCGAAAAGGCTGGGAGGCCGAGGTATTTCGGATGTGGTTTTGAGTCAGGCCAGTACCGGAGCGGAATGGTGATCAATGCACCAGATCTAAATGTTGTTCAGTTGCCCATCTCCCACCTGTGGAAGAGGCTGCAGAGCCTCATGAAGAAGCATAGCAGCTGCAATGGGATACCACGATTAAGGGAAGATCCTTGTATATGTTTATACAGAATCTGGGGGATGGTATGCCTCTAGCTCATTTTTAAGGGCAATGGGTGTCTGGGTGCTCACCAACCATGTTAATTTAAACCAATATCTGTTTCAGTTCCGCCTGGCAGCTGATGAACTATTATCCTTAGCAATTTCTAGTATCCGATAAGCGCAATATTTGATTTCCCACTGTGTTCATGCTCATATATCAATATCCAAAATTAAATTTCTTGCATCAAATGAAACATTCTTGTAGGGTGGACAAGTACTAATAAGATTCTATATATTTGCCAGTTTCTCTTTGTCATTATTTTACACTACAGTTTATAGTTCTGATTATGTTTTTAAAATAATATTTTATTGTCTGTATCAGACTAGCATTAAAATAATCAATTTTTGATTTGATGGGTGGAACAGTCATGAAAATTTTGAGTCAGAAATAAACATGGGTTCATGAAGGTTTAAAAGTGTACTTCATTTGAAACTGCTATCATATATTCAAAGTTATTTCCTTTCTTCTCTGGATTCCATCCGTGTAAATCCTTCTTTCTCTTTGAATTACTATTTTTTTTTTGGCTGTTTTATATAATCTTCAGTATTAATTTATACAACAATTTAATAGTATTAATAAAGAATATATATGTTGATAATAAAACTATATAAATTGTTCTATAATTTTAAATCTGGTTTTATTGTGTAAACTAATTAGAAAAATTGTCTATTTTAATTATTCTACATTTTAGAGAAAGATATTTTAATCAATAAAATACTAATAATTTTTTAGTCACAATTTTTTGAAAGATTTATGTTTGAAGGGTTAAATAATAATAATAATAATAGCTGGTTAAGTTCAAACATTTTTATAAAAAGTGGATGTATGTTCATTATCATATTAACATGTAGATGGGGTTATTCACTTTTCAAATCTTAACGTTCTATTTCATATTGGCATTTTTCTTTACTCACTTCTATAGTTCATTATAATGAACTGTTCAGTTTTGTTATTCATTATACATCAACTTAAGAATTTTAATAAAAAAAACACAATTTTTTTTTACAAAAAAATAAACACATTTATTTGCTTTTACAACTTAATATAAATTAACAAAAATCACTCAGAATGTCATTTTATGAAATATTACAATGGAATTATAAAAACATAACACAAATACAATAACATTTTTTTATGAAGAAAAACATTATGATTAAACTATACAAAATACACATGATCAAAACATCACAATTAATTCACAGAAGATGAACAAACTCAGAATAGAACAATTTATTTCATAAATATTCTGTAACAAAGAATTAATTAATTTTTTCACCTCACATTAACACTTTTTGTATATTTTGATTTTGGTAGTCATGGACTACCAAAGCTAATAATTACATTGCAAAAGATCTAAAACAAAAATACTGAAAGCTATGTTAGAGAAATATGTCCATAAAAAATATTATCAAGACATATTTGATAAGTAAATTACATTTTAAAAATAGCATGCAAGGATTGGGGGTAACAATCTCATCCAACATAACAGTGTAATGGGATTAAATAAATAACCATGTAGCATCAGTGATTTTATAACTTGTTTAATAACAACTAAAATATTTGTTGCAACTGAGAACCGAGGTAGGTGCAAAGTACTCTAAGTAATAAGATTCCTATTAGTAGGAAGTTGCAAAGTGAATAAAATTACAACTATGAAATGTTAAATGTTCACATTTATTGAAATATGTTATTATTGATACTTTAAACATTGATCTGTTTGTTAGATGTCACAAAAGTCAATTTACATCATGGGAGCTGGAAGTGAGTGAAAGCCATTATGATAGGAGTTATGCATTACATACACATTTTTTTGTTTCTAGTAAAGGCAGAGTGTACAGCGGTAAATAAAAATCCCTGGTAAGAGATTGTGTTTGTTATGAATGAAGAATAATAGTGTCTTTTGAGCTTTTGCAATCTAGGGAAAATTTAAATAAATTCCTATGATAATGTGATTCTACCTAAAACATTAGTAAAAAAATGGAGGACTGATATGTGGTTGGGTGAAAAAGATCTGCTCACATGTAAAAAACTTGTTGCAACAATCAATATGTATAACAGATAAGAAAGAAATGTGTGTGATAAGGCACAGTTTCTTGGCACTTGGTTTGACAAAACCCAACAACCTATGCAGAATGTGTTTTGTCAGTTATCTTTAGTTTCAATTTTAAAAAAAGCCAGGAAATACAAAGTGATTCAAAAAGGACTTCACAACTTTAAAAGCATATAAAAATTAATTGAGGTAACTTAGATTTGGTTGAGGTCTCATTTCAAAGAAAAACATATCAAGGTTGTCATCCAACATTCACTTTGGTTCGACATGGCTTCCATTTGTAATGTGACATAGTAATCTGACATAGAAGTCGATTTAATTCGAAGTCTTAGCTCAACAAGATCAGCAGGCAAAGGTGGTGGGTGTTACATACACCTGATCTTTAATGAAACCCCACAAGAGAAAATCTAATGGGGTCAAATATGGAGAGTGATGTGGCCATGCAATTGGACCTTCATGACTAATTCACAACCTGGGAATCGATTATCAAGAAAATCTTGATTTCTAGGCAGTAGTGAGGTAGTGCTCCATCTTGCTGATAGTAATGGCGTCCATCTTGGTCATCATTGTCTAACTGAGGTATTAGAACATTTTGATGTCCAGGTAAATGACACCATTTACGGTTGCCTCCTGGAAAAACAGGATGTTTGCTTAGGGCACAAACAAAACATACCTTAGGGCTATCACGAATGTGCTGTAAAGTTTCATGAGGGTTTTTGCTGTCCATATTTGCCAGTTATGGGTGATCACTTTGCCAATGATGTGAAACGTTCTTATCACTAAAAATTACATTGTCTAAAAATGTATAGCTGTCTGTAATTCTATCCACTATTTCCACAAAAAACTGCAGTTGAGCAACTTTGTTGTCATTTGGTAATGTGTTGAAACACTGTTAGTTTATATGGCCTCAAATACAATTTTTTTTTAATGTAATATGCACCAGTCATTTGTGGAATGCCAGTCTCACATAACTGACGCATGTCAAGTTGATTTCTTGGGACTACTGCAAAGCTTTCCCTGAGTTGTTCCATAGCAGCTTCAGACACACGTAGGCATTGTGGTGATTTTTTACGTTTAACAGAATAACCTGTTGTCAATGAAGGTTTGGTGCCAAGGGTAAATTATATGCCTACTAGGAGACTCCCTTTTGTACTCTTTATGAAAATTACGTTGAACTATAGTTTTTAATTACAAATAGTGAAACAAAAACACACAGTGAGCATATTCTGCAGTAGTAAAATGTAACCATTTTTAACAACACTGGTGGCTGAATTCGGTACTACTTAACTATGCAAGTCACATCTTGATGTCTTTTGTTCAACCAAACCTGACCTCACCCAAACCTGTAAGTTACCTAAGTATATTGTTACATGCTTTTAAATCTTTTTTGAATCTTCCAGTACATTGGAAAACAAACTAGGCCTGTCCCCTAATATGGTTGCCGATTGGATCAACTATTTAAGATAAGTTTGTTTCCACTTCTTTTTTTTTCAAAAGCACAACAGGTGCTTATTGCGCCTATTCCAACCAGTATTCTTCTTCCTATTATAAGAAATACATTCTTCCAGGCACTACCACCATTAGTGATGGTTGGAAAATTTATCGAATGTTAGCACCATCTGATGGTCAACCATTTGTATAACTTTCTGGATCCAGACACTGAAGCAAATGCCCAAAATATAGAATGCACTTTGAGAGAAGTGCTAGTTTGCATCTTGTAGTACAGTGATACTAGTCACAGTATATCACAATCATCTTGTCAAGTTCCTTTCTAAAATGAAACATAATTTAAAAACATAAGTTCATTACTTATGGTGAATTATAAGCAAGCTGTACATTGTTGATACGAGCACTGCTTTAACAGACAACATCTATGTCAGATCTAATTTCTGATGTTATTTAATATTTGGGACATCAATGATAACATATGTCAGTAGAAAGAACAGTCTAACAATAAGTAGACTGTTACACTACCGCAGTATGAGTACAGTAGTACCCAAATGTGTGATGTTTAAGCAATGAGTGAAGAGAGAAGTGGTTGACCATCTCTTGTGAACAATGAACTAGTTAAGAAAACTGACAGTATGGATTTAAGATAGCCAATGATTCATAATTTTAAAGCTTTCATGTTGAGTCCAACATGTTGTTTTTTTACCTTACAAATACCACCAAATGCACTCAAACTTTGATCTGGGAATTTAAGTGGGAAATGTTTGATCATACTCCTTGTAGCATAGATTTGGCACCTATGATTACCATTTCATAAATATGAAGAAATAGTTTGCATTTCAGAACTTGATGATGATAAACTGCAAATCAGTTTAGATGGGTGATTCAAATCACTGGCAGAAGAATTTTATGGTATTAAAAGCTTGTGAATCACTAATGACAAATTCCTAAAT